>NC_141048.1:15597530-15735651 GCF_041138505.1 Cibotium barometz
GGGTTGTTGTTGAGGGGGGTGGCCTTCCTTTCCACCAATGAGATTTTGGATCTCCACAATGGTTTAAGAGGGTAGTCGATGCATTAAGGTGACATGAGTATTAAGTGTTAGGGGTTACTTGAGGTGATGATTGGGATATAAAGCCTAGGATGTTGAAGGGTTTAGGGTGTCCTCATCCACCAAGGGTACAATTACCATCCCATGGGGTAGCTCAAGTGCCCTGGTTCATCTTTGCCAACTAACTACACAATCAATGGGGCTCCGATCCATCCCCTTCCAGGGTGCTCTCATAAAAAACCTATTCCAATTTCAAACTCTCTTTCATTGTACCTCCGAAAGGGGTCACAAAAAACTTGCAAGACACAAGGTTAGCTCCAATGTAAAACTATGTTTTAAAACCACCCAACGATAATGTATTGAGAGTTATTTACCATGGTAAGGGTAGCAATGGTGCAAGGGGTGGTGGCCTAATGAGGTCCACATCTCTCGAGACAAAATGTTGTGAAGTGACTAGTCCCAGTGTCAATCAAGAATGTTCACACATAGCTAGGTGGTCTTTCTTAGGGAACTTTAGCTCAAGGTAAGCAAGCTCCATCATTGTCTCTAGTAAGATAAAATGTTGTGACTAGCCCCGGTGTCAATTAAGGTTATTCACACATAGTTAGGTGGTCTTTCCTAGGGAACTCTAGCTCAAGGCAAGCAAGTTCCACTGTTATCTCTGGCATGGTTATGTTTCAGATGCACCGCAAAAGATCTCTATTGTCTTGATGAATCTCTGGAGTTTCCCCTTATCTTCGGATAAGTATGCTGCTGTGTCATCAGTGAACTCTGAATCGACCCTAGAGCCCTATCTCATGAGCGGATAGAAAACTACTCATGGCCATGTGGCAGCAAATAAAAATTGATAAGGTGCCATTGGAAAGCCCTGTCGGACCGAGCGAGAACGAAAAAATTTATCACCTTTGGCTTCATGAATGAGAACTTGGCTATGTGAAGTCGAGTAAAATCCAAAAACACCTCAAACCCACTCCTCAAGGAGGCACATCATCCCCTCTAGAAATCTTGAGTCCACTCTATCATAGCCTTTCTCAAAATATAATCTGCCTCAACCTAGCTAAAGTGGTCGCCTCCCAAAAAGTAAAGATGTTGTCCATAATACTCTGATCCTAGATGAAACGCATCAACGTGCCATGGATGAAATCGGGGAAGAAAGGCTGCAGTCTGCTGGTTGTTGACCTTGGCTAGAATTTTGTAGGCAATCCCTAGGAGAGTTATGGACCTCCACTGCTGAATCTCTGGGTATTCAACATAGAAAGGAAAGGAGGGGTGCCTCTAAACTCAAGTGGGTCATCAATGTCGGTAGCACTAGTTGAGCTCGATATCTCAACAGGGTAGGGTACCAAATAGGGCAATCCATAGTGAGTGGCATGGCCATGCCACCCACCCCTAGTATGCACATGGGGCCCAAGATATGTGTGGGCAAAAATGTCTAAATTCCCATTAAAATTGGGGCCACACACATCATGGTTCCCTATTAAAAAAATCCAAATATCTCTAGCATAAACGTAGATATTATTTTAGTACCATCAGAATTCTAGCTCAAGGTAAGCAAGTTCCACCATTAATTCTATTTCAAACACCTTTAGCCATTTGGTCATCATCCTTGAGATGTGGATTGGCTTACTCTTGCCCAAATCTATGCCTCTAGGTGTTATGTCCATGGCAACCCCCCTTCCCATTCCAAACATCCTTAGCATTTCTTCTTCATATGTTCACGTGGTAAGATGAAACATAAAAAGCAATGGCTGCACAAAACCCTCTATCTTTAAGTTTGGTAATTCATGTCCTAGGGGATTGGGTTGTATGATTTCCAATCAACAATGATTGTTGGGTTGCTTGGCCATGGGCATTTTCGGGCAAACCCAACTTAGAGTGTGGTGTCCCCAACATGGTTTGAGGACTTCCGATAGGAGCAAATCTTGAGGTTCTTCTTCCTACTCACAATCCTTCACACTGGAACTTTGCCAAAGGTTGGGTGGTTTAATGCTCATTCACAAATTTCACGGTGCTATTCACCAAGCATATTAATGAATCTAGAGCTTAGGGCAGCTCCTGTTTCCAAGAGTTTCGCGTCTCCTCCACCCATGTATGTACTTAATTGGCCTATTTCTTTCTAGAATTCCTTGCTTAAGCTAGATCCGAAGGAGCTTTTCCTTCTTAATAGAGTGAACTCAATTGATTGATAGTCATTTAATTGGATCGACTAGGTGGGTATATGTTATGATATTAACAGGAAACACTAAAAGCTAAGACTAGAAAAGATTATAGTCATTTAATTGGATCGACTAGGTGGGTATATGTTATGATATTAACAGGAAACACTAAAAGCTAAGACTAGAAAAGATTATTTATATACAAAAGTTTTGCATATAAATAAGGTTCACGGGATTTCAAATGCGAAATACATAAAGCAATGGTTAATAGGTATTAAAGTTAAACTAAAAGGGAAGTAAATGGTGCATAATGGAAGCCCAAGGGCCACAAAAGTAGGCGCCCCTTCTAGGGGTAGTTGAATTAAAAGGCCATGCCTAGCTAATGAAAGGTCAAGGGACTGAAGTTGGAAGGTCATGCATCACTTATGCCTATATAACCATAAGTTTAGGATCCATTTGGGATATGGTTAGGTGGAGAATCAAAGTTCTAGTCTTACAAGTCAAGCTTATAATGCAAGCAACATTACATTGGTATAAAAACCAAGTTCTTTCTATTTCATGTTTCTATTGAGCTACTAATTGTTAACTCTAATCTCTACTCCTTAATCTATTTTCTATTCATTTCCATAAGCTAATCTCTATATTTCTCAAATCTTTTCAATACAAAATACCTCTTGCCTAATAATTTGGGCATACCTCTTGCATAATAAGTTGGGCATACCTCTTGTCTAATAAATTGGGTGTACTTTGGAGATTCTACATAGAGCAAGTGGAGTACTGTAAGGTTCCCTCCTTCCAAAATAGGGGAAACACTTAAGATAGCCCACTAAGTCTTAACTTGGAGAAAATTTCCTACTCATCGTGACACCTTGACCATGCAGAGATTCAAGGATACGATTCATAGGTAAGACCTAGTCCTATCCCGCAGGGGGAGCATGATCTTCTAAACATCAAATCACCCATAGGGTAATTGATCATAATTTGGACAACTACTACTCTTGATTCCTAATTTGGACAACTACTACTCTTGATTCCTAGAGACAACGCTTTTTTCCTCATCCATGCAAGGTATAGCCGCTGGTCTAGTCTTCTAGAATAGAATTGCCTGAGAACCTATTTATCTAGCGTAGGGCTTTCACTTAATCTGTTGAAAAGCTACCCGACTAATCGGGTTCACCCATCCATAGGATGGTGCCGTTGGGGCATTCCATCCTCCCACTTTCCACCCTACTCACGCATCAATTTGTTTTCTAATTAATCCTACCACACTGTTTGACATAAATAAACATGTTCCTTAATTAAGTCCATTTTCACAAGATTTGTTAAAATAGTCTTTTTTCACAGTACAATAATGCCAAAGACAAGATTTATAAAAAAAGTTTATACATGAATCAATTCCATACAAGCAAAACCGGCTCTCTTATTCTTTTCCTTTATACTGTCGATGATCTAGAATTCGGCCTTCTAGCCTCTACATGCTAGGCAAAACCCTACGGGACCATATACCTCATCGTCGACCGCCGTTGGCGAGGACTCAGGCCAGCCTGTCCCCCCCTCAGGCTCCGTCGCTCGATCCTCTCGCCCCTCAGAGGGATGTCTATGCACTAGGATGGGCTAATTCACCGTACTAGCTTGGGCCCTCAGAACTAGGCAGCATCATAATCACTCGCCTCAATCGGCGAACCTCATTCTCCCAATGGTATGAGGGATACCATGGGCCAAACTCCGAGCCTTACCAACATCTCCGCCGTCCGGCTACACAAGCACAAGAACGGGGCAGCGTCAAGGCAGGGAGAGTTGTACCTGTACCTTAATTTAACCAAGATAACAATCCATTTACTCAACTAAACCATAGGACTAGAATACATGTTACATTCTTAAGAAAACAATCCTTTTCACAAAGATTTTAGCATTTCAACTTGAGATTGCGATAAGACATTCTTTATTAAGGCATATGGTGTTGTTTAAAAGAATACAAACTTTAACTAGTAAATCAATCAAATATATCACTATTAACAATTAATAGAGAAGCCAGGGCCATACCTCAATCCTTAAGAATGATATATAATTGAAAAACAAAAAAAATGTATACCTTATAGAAATTTGTCGTTTATCGTTGTCTTTGCTCGTTATAATAAGAGTTTCAGACTTTGATATATGAGAATAGAGAGTCTTCTAATACCTTCTCTCACGATTAAAATCATCCGATCATCCCCAAGATTCATCTCCTCTTACTGGTACTCTGACTTTTCTCTCTTTTGAAGGTCTATGGCAAAATAGCCTTCTCTTGCAGGGCTATGGCATACTATTCTTTCTTTAAAAGAAAAGCTATGGAGTTTTGGTCTCTTCCTCCGAAAGACCATAGCAATCTAACCTTCTCTTTTAAGATATTAGATAAGAATGGAGGGATATATATATCTCAACCTCTAGGATTACCTTGACGCTACTTGCTACCTTCTTATAGTTTTTCCTGTGTAGAGACCCTGATAGAATCAGTAAATTGTATTGACCATAACTCTCTAATAAAAACTCAGAATATGGTCATATAACTAGTCAAAAAAACCGGAAGGTATCTAGGAGTAGAATAGGCAAAAACCTTTGTATTTAGCCATCTTTAGAAACACATTGCTTTTTCTTATTTTTAGTATGCATGGACTCTAAATATGTAAAAGTACTCTAAATACGACCTCCTATCACCTAGATTCGAATTTCTATTTTTGGAGATACTTATCTCTTACTAGAACTATTCTTGTCTTCTTATTTCTTTTAGGATTTTTGGAGCTAATATTTTTATTCTAACACTTTCTTAATGTTTCTAGCCTTATTATCTCACTCTTCTCTAAGTGCACTCCCTTTCCTTATTGAGACACATACATGGCTTGAGAGGGACCATACAAGTACATGACAACCTTGAAGAATTGTTGAAACAAATATCAACAAGGAGGAATCCACAGAATTGTTCTTCACATCATTAGAGACAATTCATAATTACCCAACTAAGTAAGGTCATTGTGTTGCATTATGTTGCTTTGTAAGAAATTTTTCATTTTGCTTATTGTTAGAGTAAATGGCTTCTCAAGGTGGGAATATGATGAAATTGGTGAGAAGGGGGAAAACCCAATGACCTCTTTCCACATGAGAAGGGGGAAAACCTAATGACCTCTTTCCACATGAAAGAGGATATTACAAAACCAAATGAAATAGATATGCAAGGTTTAGATCTTAATGACTATGAGGGTATAGAAATGAAGAAAATGAAAGAAAAAATCTCTAATATAGAAAATAAACTTGAGAAAATGATGGGTCTTCTTAGCTCCTTAATGGGAGGGGAAGGATTGGGAGTAAAAGAAATATCTAAAAGTAACATTGATGGGGAAAGGAAAAAACTCTAGAAAAAGGATTAAATGAAACCCTAATTAAAGAGGGTCCCAAAACTAGAGACCAGGGTGTGGTATTTAAAGATTTAAAAGCACCCACTTTTGTGGAGAAGAGAATGAGAGAAAAAAAGATGTGGTCCATATTTTTCTACAAAAATGACGAGATTTGCATCTTTTAAGAATCGTGCCTACCCCATTGAAACTAGCCAATCCTTACAAGGCAAAGCTTATAAAAGTGGTGGATGAGTTTAGCGGAAGATAGGTAAGTACCTGATCTTTGGGATTCATTTAAGGAATTATTCTAAAAGAAATATGTTCTTGAAAATGAAGAAGATCGAAATGGGAGGAGTGGATCTCACTCAATATATAGCTTGCTATAGAGAAATTGTCATAAAACTTAAGGACATAAACCATTTTCAAAAAGTAAGAGGCTTCATTAGAGGCCTCAAAATGGAGTACAAGAAGGAAGATTGCTCCAAAGAGCCAAAAAACTTAGACGAGGCTATAAGATTTGCAAACCATTTGATGATACCATGGGTAAGGGTAATCGTAAAGAAAAAGATATGAATTTTTCATAAAAGCCTCATGGAGAAAATTTTGGATCTTAAAAAAGAAAGGGTTTTTTCTTTAGAAGAGATGAACCTTCAAAAAAGTAAAAATCCAACCCTAGTAAGTTTCTAAAAAAGCAAGATTTTGAGAGAGTGGTTAAAGAAAAACTTTGTTTCTCTTATCTTAAGCTAAGACATGATAAAAAGCATTGTCCTAAGTCCCAAGAACAAAAACTCACTTGGAATGGTATTGACATACCTTAAGGAAAATTAGTGCACACTGTTCAAGTGTTAACACTTAAGGATGCTCTTAAATATAATTTGGTCGAGGTTTGTCATTCTGATGAAAAGCATTGTTGTATGGTGGCAAAATCTATGTGAGAACCATCGTTTGGACCACATGATTTGGTTCAAGTGCATGGGAATATTAAAGATAAAAATGTTAGAACTCTCATAGATGATATGGCCATACACATAGAACCCCTCATAGATGATATGGCCACACACATAGAACCCCTCATAGATGATAAAAATGTTAAAACCCCATACATAATACGACCACACACAACTTTGTAAATTGCAACTTGGTTAAGAAACTTAAGTTGCCTTAAGTCCCAAGTTCTCATGATGAGTATATGGTATCATTAACCAATGGGTATGATAAAGATGAGTGGGATACTATGGTAAACCAAGTTGGGATAAAAATTCAAGAGTATGAAACACTTTTGGATTTTTAAGTGATGCGTCTGTCGACGGTAGATGTAATTCTTGGGAGAGAAGGATTATTTTCATTGGGGAAATGCTTTCAAGAAGCTATTTACATAATACACTAACATTTGAGCATAAAGAAAAAATTATTACATTGCAAGGAGAGCACAAATGTACATTCTTCTCTTTTGATATGTAATATTTGGCTCCAAAAGCTTCATCAAGATAATGAAATAACATAAATGTTTTTCTGTTATACAATGCCTCAATTTAAAAACCATTGTGATGAAAAGCCTGATTTGAGTATTTATGAAGTAGTTAATTCTTCTCTGAACAATTTATTAGAAGAATTTAAAGATATTTTTTTGAAAACATTGCAAAAAGGTTTACCTCTGGATAGAGGGATAAATAATCCCATAGAAGTTTTAAAGGATTCAAAGCCAATTAGTGAGTCACCTTATAGAGTAAGTTTGACTTAAAGATAAAAAATTTGAAAAACAATTGGCTGAATATTTAGAACAAGGCTTTATAAGGCCATGTAAGTCTCCCTTGGCTTCCCTGGGCTTTATTAGTGAAGAAAAAAGATAGATCTATGCACTTATGCATAGATAAACGTGGATTAAATTGTAATCGCAATAAAAAATAAATTTCATATTCCGAGGATAGATAAGTTGTTTGTAAACGTGGATTAAATTGTAATCGCAATTTAAAAAAATTCATATTCCGAGGATAGATAAGTTGTTTGATCAACTCAAAGGTGCTAAATATTTTAGTGAGATAGATTTAAGGTATGGATATCATCAAGTAAGAATTAGGATTGAAGATATTCCAAAACAGCATTCAGGACATCTTTTGGACACTATGAGATTTTAGTTATGCCTTTTGGTCTAACTAATGCTCCTCCTACTTTTATAACCATGATGAACACTATACTTCATACTTATTTAAAGAAATTTGTGGTGGTTTTTATGGATGATATACTAGTGTTTAGTCAAAACGGATAAGAATGTAAGTCTCCCTTGGCTTCCCTGGGATTTATTAGTGAAGAAAAAAGATAGATCTATGCACTTATGCATAGATAAACGTGGATTAAATTGTAATCGCAATAAAAAATAAATTTCATATTCTGAGGATAGATAAGTTGTTTGTAAACGTGGATTAAATTGTAATCGCAATTTAAAAAAATTCATATTCCGAGGATAGATAAGTTGTTTGATCAACTCAAAGGTGCTAAATATTTTAGTGAGATAGATTTAAGGTATGGATATCATCAAGTAAGAATTAGGATTGAAGATATTCCAAAACAGCATTCAGGACATCTTTTGGACACTATGAGATTTTAGTTATGCCTTTTGGTCTAACTAATGCTCCTCCTACTTTTATAAACATGATGAACACTATACTTCATACTTATTTAAAGAAATTTGTGGTGGTTTTTATGGATGATATACTAGTGTTTAGTCAAAACGGATAAGAACATATTTAGTAGATTAGAAAAGTATTTCAATTATTGAGAAAAAAACAAATTATTTGATAAAAAGTCTAAATGTGATTTATATAAAAGAAGTCTAATATCTTAGACACATAATGTCCAAGGAAAGGATTTGTATGGAACATGATAAAGTTGAAGCTATATTGAGATGGAAGGCCCCATCTAATATAGATGAGTTACAAACCTTTTTAGAACTTGCAGGGTTCTATCAAAAGTTTTTTAGGAATTATGCTAACAATCAGCTTAAAGGGAAGGAAAACAATTTAGTTGGACTCATGATCAACAAGCTAGTTTTGAAAAATTGAAAGTAGCAATAGCTATTGCTTCTATTTTGTAAATAGTGAATCCAAATGAGCCATTTGTATTGGAAATGGATGCTAGTAATTTTGTCATAGGAGCAATATTATTGCAAAAGGGAAGGCCTGTTGCATTGTTAATATAGGCAGTGATGTGTGTGAACACACTTAGGACCACCGGGGCACTTTTTCCCTCTTTAGGAGGTTTTTTCCCCCGACTTGTATATACGCCCATCATTCTAGGGCTAACTTATCTTTGTACATTGACACAATCTAATACACTGTGTGTTGTGTGCATTCTTGCTTCTTCTTCTCCAAGCTTTGTGTGCTTTCCTGCAGCCCTAATTCCAACAATTAGTATCAGAGCAGGCATCGGGGGCTACGCTGCTAGCACCCTCCGACTCACGTTCTCCGATTAAGGTGAGCTTTCACGAGCGCTTGCAAGTCCCTATACTCTGCAGATAGACTCGTAGGGCTTTGCGTTCTCAAAAATTGCATCTGAGGTCGTTTCGGGCTCCGTTTTTGCATTACAAGTTCTATACAAGTGTTTTCGTCACTTTGTGCAGAAATTTCGACAGTGCAGTTTTCTGAAAAATGGGAATACGTATTCTATTGTGGATCGTGCTACATAGCACGAGTTGTTTCTGTTCAGTCTTTGCTTCATTATAGGTAGCTTTTGCATCAGTTTCAGTCAGTGGCCATGGCTAATAACAGCAATGATATATTTCGCATGTTGTCTGCTGATGACAAACTGGATGGAGACAATAACTACCCACTTTGGGCATACATGATGCAGCATGTTTTGGTTGCAAAAGGAGTGTGGAACATTGTGCAGGGTATGGATGTACGTCCAGGTTCTGTGGATGTAGGATCTGTTGAGGATGTTGCAGGTTCTAGCAGCTCTACTGTTACTGCTATGAACAAGCTCATTGGGATGGTAAAGATTCACAGGCTCATGCCTTGATTGCACTTTCTGTCAAACGTAACATCACTCCACATATTCGTTCAGCTAAAACAGCAAAACAGGCTTGGGATATTCTAGCTGGTTTATATGCAGGTCGTAACGAGGTAAAAATCTCTTACCTGCGTAAAGAGCTAGAATCGAAGATTATGCAGGAAGATGATGACATGAATGTTTTTCTTTCTGAGATTAAAGATCTCAAGGAACAGTTGATTTTTGCAGGTGAGATTATTCCTGATCATTCTCTTGTGCAGACTGTTCTTGATGCTTTACCTGAGTCATATCAGACTTTTGCTTCCACGTGGAGACTTGTTACTGATGAGGACAGACCTGATGTTGTCACAAGTATGATACTTTAGTCAACAAGCTCTTGCAACAAGAAGCGCAGTCCAGGCAAAACAGGGCTAGGCAGCGTGTAGTTGATTAGGCATTTGTTGCTGCCCAGCAAAGAAGAAGTGGTAAGGCAACCCCTTCCACTGTTTCTTATTCTATTAGTAGCTCTGCAAATTCTTCTCCTTCCACAGGTAGCAACAATAGGTCTGAGAAGGCTCTTGATAAAGGCAAGAAAAAGATCAGGTGCAACTATTGTAAGGCAATTGATCATATCATTAAGAATTGCCCTAAGCTAAAGGCTAAAGAGGCAAAGAAGAAAGAGTCAAATGCAGCCACAATAGCGGATGCTTCTACAAATGCAGATTCTGCAAATGTTGTGCAGGATATAGAATGGGCGTCTAGCATGTATTGCCAGTATGACCCATCTGTACATGATGCATGTTTAGCAGTTTCTGTTGACTCTGATGTATGGTATTTTGACAGTGGTGCTACAACGCACATTACCTTGCATCGTGATATGTTCACTTGTCTTGAGGCTGTCCCTAATGGGAATACTGTCACATGTGCCAATAATGCTTCTTACCCAGTGAAGGGCATTGGTAAAATTATGCTTACTGCTGCAAATGGCAGCGCTTTCACACTTTCAGATGCTTTGTATGTGCCAGGGATAAAGAAGAATCTATTGTCTGTCTCTGCACTTGCTAGACTTGGACTTGTAGTCAAATTTGTGGATGACAGATGTACTGTTCATGATTTGACTTCTGGTGATACGATTATTATATCTGGCACCTTGTTTCGTGGGCTGTATAGGCTCAATTCTTATGACAAGTGTGTGGAAGATTCAGCAAATGCAGTTTCTAATGAAAAGGCAGTTTCAGATGCAAAACTATGGCATGCTCGTTTTGGTCATCTGAACTTTGCTAGTTTGCTGCGTTTGTATAAATTTGATATGGTTGCTTCATTGCCCCCTCTTGAGGCACGATTGAAACATGTTTGTGAAGGCTGTATTTTGGGCAAAATGCAGCGTTCTATGTTTCCAAAGGAT
Organism: Cibotium barometz; assembly: GCF_041138505.1. Classification (NCBI taxonomy): domain Eukaryota; kingdom Viridiplantae; phylum Streptophyta; class Polypodiopsida; order Cyatheales; family Cibotiaceae; genus Cibotium; species Cibotium barometz. Next base: position 15,608,504 of record NC_141048.1, read on the forward strand.
GGTTCTGTGTGGGTCACTCGCAAATTGCAACTTGTACATAGTGATGTATGTGGGCCTATGCAAACTTCGTCATTTGGTAAACACTTGTACTTCATGACTTTCATTGATGATTACTCAAGGCATGCATGGGTATATCCACTGAAGGCAAAGTCCGAAGTGTTTTTGTGCTTCAAACAATTTTTGCTTATGGCTGAAAATGTATCCAATTGTACTGTGGGCACCCTCCGCCGTTCTGATCGAGGGGGGGAGTACATGTCTAAAGAGTTTGATGCATTTCTGGCTAGTCGTGGGATAAAACACCAATGTACAGTGCCGTATACCCCTCAGCAAAATGGTGTTGCTGAGAGGAAAAACAGGTCACTTATGGAGATGGCATGATGTATGGTCAAGAGAACCAAGCTTTGCCACATGCGTTTTGGCTTGAGGCTGTCATGTGTGCTACATATGTACTCAACAGGTGTCCCACTAAGGCCTTGCAGTCTGTTACTCCATACGAAGCTTGGCATGGCAGGAAGCCTTCTATTGGTCACTTACGTGTCTTTGGTTGCTTGGCCTATGCTTTAGTGCCTGTGCAACAACGTAGAAAATTGGATGATAAGGCTGTCAAATGCATTTTTGTTGGTTACAGTGCTGAGAGCAAGGGTTACAGATTGTATCATCCGTAGTCAAAGCGTATCTTGATTAGTCGAGATGTTGTTTTTGTGGAAGATGTTGTGCAGCCTTTGTTATCATGTACTAAAGAGACAAGTGTGAGCTCACAGGATGTATTTGATATGTTGTTGCCTCTGTTTACAGGTGGGAATTCAAATGTAAGTCCTAATGAGGCAAATATTCAGCCTATGCAGATTTCAAAGACATCATAGGTCAGCCTATTTCTGATGCATATTTACAGGATGTAATTTATGAGGATAGGGCTGAAAATGAGCAGGCTAGAGGTATGCCTAAATGGCTGGTGCAAACCTTGCATGATAGTAAAATTGATACACCTATGTCTAGTCGTACTCGCTCAGGTTTTCAGCATGCCTCTTATGCATCAGATTGTTATGCTTTGGCGGGCTGTGTCTAGTATGTGTGAAGAGGAAGAACCTCTTTCATTTGATGAGGCACAAAAAACAAAAAATTGGTTAGCTGCAATGCAAAGTGAATATGATGCTATAATGAAGAATGGTACATGGTCTTTGTGTGATTTGCCTATTGGTAAAAAGGTCATTGGATGTAAGTGGGTTTTTAAGTTGAAACAAAAGCCAGATGGCAGTGTTGATCGCTATAAGGCTAGACTTGTTGCAAAGGGCTATGCTCAAGAAAAGGGCATTGATTTTGATGAGACCTTTGCTCCCACTTGTCATATGACTACCATTCGTAGCATTTGTGCATTGGCAGCTCATAATGGTTGGAATGTACATCAGTTGGACATAAAGACTGCGTTCTTGAATGGAGATTTGCATGAGGAGGTGTATGTATCGCAGCCTCATGGTTTTGTTCAAAGAGGGTAGGAAAACAAAGTGTGCAGGTTGAAAAAGGCTTTATATGGTTTAAAGCAAGCTCCACAAGCTTGGTATGAAAAGATACATGCATATTTGACTGCACATGGTTTTCAGAATAGTCCAACAGATTGCACTTTGTATGTTAAACGTGTGGATGATGTACATCTAATCATTGCTCTCTATGTCGATGACATACTGCTCATCACAGGACCAAATGAGAGTCATATTGCTGATTTTAAGGCTGATTTGAATGCCTCTTTTGAGATGCAGATTTGGGGCATTTGCATCATTATTTGGGGATACAATTTAAGTAGTGTGATGGAAGTATTGCTTTGTGTCAGACAAAGTATATTGAGACATTATTGCAGAGATTTGGCCACCTTGAAGACTGCAAGCCTATTGCTACTCCAATGGAGACAGGTTTGAAGTTGAGTCTTCATGATGCTAGAGATCACTTTGATGTCACACTCTATCAGACAGCTGTTGGTTGCCTCATTTATGTATGCATTACGAGGCCGGACATTCAGTTTGCAGTCTCACAGGTGAGCAGGTTTATGCATAGCCCAGGGTCTCAGCATTGGAAGGCAATTAAACGCATCTTTCGCTACTTGAGTCGTACGATACATCTTGGGTTGTTTTATCCCAAGGGGGATCGTTGCCGCCAGATTTACATGCTTTTTCGGACTCAGATTGGGCTGGTTGCTATGACACAAGAGTGTCCACAAGTGGTTTTTGTTTCATGCTCGGTAGCTCATGCATATCTTGGTTGAGCAAGAAGCAACCTACTGTGGCCACTTCTAGTTGTGAAGCTGAGTACATGGCAGCTTTCACAGCTACGGTTGAGTGTGTGTGGCTCAGACGGCTTATGGCTAACTTGGGTGTTGGACAGGAGTCTGCCACCTCTATCACCACTGACAGTCAGAGTGCATTGGCAGATGCGAGAAACCCAGTCTTTCATGCTCGCACAAAGCACATTGAGGTGCATTATCACTATGTCAGGGAGAGATTCTCAGGAGGAGAGATCAGCTGGCCTATGTGCCAACACATGACAACCTCGCCAATCTTTTCACAAAGGCGCTTCCTCGTGAGAAGTTCGAAGCTTTCCGCAAAGCTTTGGCTTGCGCCCCTTTGTGGACTGATCTACTTCGGACATGGCACTTCCCTATACATGAGTGCCAGCTCTCGTTCACACCATCACTCCCACAGGGGGGATTTGTTGCCATATATATAGGCAGTAATGTGTGTGAACACACTTAGGACCGCCGGGGTACTTTTTCCCTCTTTAGGAGGTTTTTTTCTTCGGCTTGTATATACGCCCATCATTCTAGGGCTAACTTATCTTTGTACATTGACACAATCTAATACACCGTATGTTGTGTGCATTCTTGTTTCTTCTTCTCCAAGCTTTGTGTGCTTTCCTGCAACCCTAATTCCAACATGCATTTGAAAGTAAAAAGTTAGACAAAGCTCAAAGCAACTACTAAACTTATGAAAAATAACTATTTGTAATTGTGCATGCTCTTAAAAGAGTGGTGTCATTAGTTGTATGGTGTCAATTTTGAAGTATTATATAACCATGAAAGTCTTAAATGGTTAAGTACTCAAAAGAAGTTAAAAGGTAGGAAGGCTAGATGGGCTGAAATCCTACAAGAGTTTGATTTTCAAATCAAAGGTGGAAAAGGAAAATTTAATGTCATAGAGCAGATGCTCTATGTCGAGCACCCATACTCAACTAGAAAATGAGTTACTGGCTCACTTAAAAGGAAAATGTGCTAATGACCTTATCTATACAAGTAGTTTGGAATTATGTAATTAAAAAAGATAAATCTCAAATAGAGAGTTAACAAAATAATGTAGCTGCTAGTGTGATAAAAGGATGTCACTTAAAAAAGATAGTGGTTCAAAGGAATCACTTAAAGAAGGGTCAATAAGTGAAAAAGATTGTTAGAAATTTTTTTCCATTGATAATGGGTACTTATTATATAAAGGTCGCATTTATGCACCCCAAGAAGAAAATATTTGTGAGAATATTTTACTTGAATGTCATGACAATCCAAGTGCGGGACACCCATAAATTTCTAAGACCTATGCACTTGTTAAAAGACAATATTATTAGGCAAGTTTAAAGAAGGACATTCAAAATTATGTTATAAAATGCCCTAAGTGCCGAGTCAATAAAACTGAGCGCCTAAAAGTAGGTGGATTATTACAACCACTACAAATACCTAAGGGCAAGTGGGAAAGTATTTCATAGTAGAACTACCACGAACAAGTGGAGGGCATGATTCAGTGTGGGTAGTAGTGGATAGGTTAACCAATTTGGTACAATTTATACCAACTAAAAAAGAAGTAAAAACACCAGAATTGGCTAGAATGTTTATCCATCGTCTATATAGATTGTATGAATTGCCAGAAGATATAGTGTAAGATTCCTCCTCCCTAGCTTTTGAGATGTACAGGTGTAAGAATGTTTATCCATCATCTATAATTGGCTAGAATGTTTATCCATCATCTATATAGATTGTATGGATTGCCAGAAGATATAGTGTAAGATTCCTCCCCCCTAGCTTTTGAGATGTACAAGTGTAAGAACCACCCCTTCAGTCTCTTGTAATCATCCCCCCTCAGAAATGGAAAAAGATATTGTTTTACCCTGTTTTGGCCCCTTGAGAGAGAAAATGTCTAGAGAGAGGTAATTCAAAATTGAGATAATTTTGGATACAAAAATCTTCCTAATGTCTAAGATGAATTCCCCTGAAACAGAAGTTAAAAATGAACTTTCCAATGTGCATTAGGAATTAATTGAATATGTGTATAAGAGACCTTAGCCTAAGGGTCCACATTCAGAAATTTTTGGATTAAGGTCCAAACAAGGTTCCAAAGGGCCAATAGGATTAATCCAAGTGTTGGGATGAGATAAATACAATGAATAAAAAAATAGCCCAAAAATGAGTAAATGCTCACGTAAGATGAAGAGTTGACTGAGTACAAGGCTTATTAATGAAAAACTAAGGTATATTAGTAAAAAAATGAGATATTTAGGTGAAATGATGCACCTCAGTAAGATGGGAATCCCACTTGAGCTAGGCGCCTTCATCATCATCATTGCTTGGGTTTTTTAATTCAAAAAAATATGATATTTTTATCTCTCCTCTCTCATGGAGCAAACTGGATTTTATCTCTCCTCTCTCATATTTTTATCTCTCCTCTCTCATTTTTATCTCTCCTCTCTCATGGAGCAAACTAGATCAAAAAGAAAGCCAAATTGATCCAAATCTTGTCCAAATTGGGTCAAACTGAAGCTGGAAGGCCCTAAAACCCAGTTGGACTTGATTAGTACCTCCCTCACCTATAAATAGACCCTCATTCCTTTCGATTTTCATCTTTGAGCTATACCATGCCATTATTATCCTCAAAATTAGTATATTTATATTATCCCTTTATTTTATCTCTTCTCTTGGGAGCTTTGGAGCTTCTCTCTCCTTAAACCTCTCTTGGAGATTGCTCTCTCTCTCTCTCTCTCTCTCTCTCTCTCTCTCTCTCTCTCTCTCTCTCTCTTGGTGTGCCAAGGACTTGCTTGGGGGCTTCACTTCTAGCCAAAGAATCAAGCCTAATTCAAAGGTAATCCTATTTTAATGGTTTTTTTAATTATCTCAATGATTTTCTTCTTCTCAACCCCTCTCAATCGCTTGAGAAGCTTTCAAAGTAATGGTTCTTTCTTCAAATCAAGCTTTCCAAAGATTCATAATGTCTAATTAGAATTATTTTAATCTTTATGCTTAATTATAATGTTTTCTTTAAAAAAATCTCTCTTAAAAAGATTAATCATCTTTATGGCTAGATCCTTAGTAAAAGGATGATTTTCAATGATAATCTCTTGTTTTAGTCTAAACTCTAGGCTTGATGAGCTAGAGAATGAGAGTTGATATTTTCATAATTTAAAAATGATGGTTAAGTCTTTTTAGTTTGATTATGAGTAGGAAAAAGTCACATTAACTCATTCTAAATTGAAAGAGGATTATACTAACAATTTTAGAAATAAGAAAAATTGTTATTTTAGTTTAAGTAAGATAAATAATCATAATTATGCTTATAATTATGGCTATAATTATGCTAAGTATGCATAATTTAATTTTAAGTCTGAAAGAGGAGTTTCTATCATCTTTTCATTACAAGTTTTCAATATAATTAGAAAATTGAACATTATCAGTAATTGGAGCGAAGCTATCTCAAAATTTTTCCCAAAAAAAAAGATAAATCTTAAATTTATGCATATTTTGAATAAAGCAAAAAGAGAAATTCCTATCATATTCTAGGTTTAGAAATTTTATGCAAAAAGAATTATTTTTATCATATTCATGGAAAATACTTTTTAATATTTATGCATAATTATTTAATTAAGAGAAAAGATGAATTTTTTATAAATTTATTTTTACGCATAAGAATTTTGATGTAAAAAGAGGAATTCCCATTATATTCGAGATCCAAACAATTAAATGTTAAAAGAGGAATTTTTGGCATAATTCAAAATATGAGTATTTATCAAAAGTGGAATTCTGAGTATTATCATTTTTCTTAAGAAATATGGGTAGAATTGATCTTGTAAATCCCATGAATCTTTTATTCAAAAAGAAGAATATTAAATATATCTTATTTTGAGAAATTTGAGAAAGAATGTGAAAATTATCCATCGAGAAAACTTGGATAATTCTTAATCAGATAAGGGAATCTGGGATCCTATGAGAATCAAGGATCTAATAAGTAAACGGAAGTTTAGATTTAGTCCTCATTAATGAAGCTTAAGGAATGAAAACACAATATGTAAATGCTCTTTCTGAGTTTTTACTATAAAATTCTGATAAGGTTCATTTTTCCTTTTTAAACCTTCAACAACACTTTGATACTTAGATTTAATGGGATCGAGAAAAAGTTGCCTTTAATTAAGCCAAGCAATTGGTAGAAACTTATAAAAGTTCTATATGTATCAAAAGTAGAATAACCGTACTAGATGGATATGATGTGATGTGGATCTGAATAGATGTAAATGGATATGATGTGATGTGGATCTGGATAGATGTAAATGGATGTGATGTGATGTGATGTGGATGGATGTGATGTGATGAGATGTGGATAGATGTGATGTGGATCTGGATAGATGTAAATGGATGTGATGTGATGTGATGTGATGTGATGTGATGTGGATGTGGATGTGGATGTGGATGTGGATGTGGATGTGGATGTGAATGGATGTGATGTGATGTGGATGGATGTGAATGGATGTGATGCGATGTGGATGGATGTGATGTGATGTGATGTGAATGGATGTGAATAGATGTGATGCGATGTGGATGGATGTGATGTGAATGGATCTGAATGGATGTGATGTGATGTGAATGGATGTGAATAGATGTGATGTGAGGTGAATGGATCTGAATGGATGTGAATAGATGTGAGGTAGATGTGAGGTGAATGGATGTGAATGGATGTGAATGGATGTGAATAGATGTGATGTGAATGGATGTGATGTGAGGTGAATGGATGTGAATAGATGTGATGTGAGGTGAATGAATCTGAATGGATGTGAATAGATGTGACGTGATGTGAATAGATGTGATGTGAGGTGAATGGATCTGAATGGATGTGAATAGATGTGACGTGAGGTGAATGGATCTGAATGGATGTGAATAGATGTGACGTGAGAAGAATGGATCTGAATGGATCTGAATGGATGTGAATAGATGTGACGTGATGTGAATGGATTTGAATGGATATGATATGATGTGAGTGGATGTAAATGGATGAGAATGAATGTAGGACGATGAGAATGGATATGGAATGTGCGATGTGAATTAATGTGGAATAACGAGAAATGATGTGGAACGATGTGGAAAGATGGGAGTTGTTTCGGAAATTGTAATTGTATATGACACCTGTTTTTAAAAAAGACTGTTTTATGTCAAGAATACTAGGAAGCATTTTGACTATCTTGTAGATTAAGGTCGTGAGTGAAGACCTAAGTGATAAGGTTGCAACCAGCTGACGGAGAGTCAATGAAGGACGTCTCGTGTGGCAAGGTCGGCCGAGGTCTTGACCAGCCTCCGTTCGATTAAAATTGTGAGCTTCCGGTACGGTGGATGAGGGACCAAGGAAGCGGCCTATGAGTGAAGCGCTAGGTGACTTGCGAAGAAGCCTAGAGGGTGTTGACTATACGGTGCTCGGGCTCTGGGTCGTGAAAGATACCCACGCGTGCGTCGGGGAAGAAAAATGAGTTGGAGTTGTTTTCTGAACACAGACATGGATCTGGTTGATTGACCTTGCTGGTCTTCAATAGATGAGTTCATGGCTCTTTTACATGGATCTTGTTGGTTAATCTTGCTAGTCTTCAACTGAGAGTCTATATGATTTTTATGTGATTATATTCCTAGGTACTATGGGCTAGGAACTATTGAAAAGGCCCCTGAGTTAACAGGTGGTGAGCATTTTGGTTGCCAATGATGCCATAGGTACGCTGAGGAAGGGATGAATGAAATACTTAATTATATTCCTGGATACTATGGGCGACAGAGGGTGAGCGTTCTAGTTGCCAATGATGGCATAGGTACGCCGAGGAAGGAATGACTGAAATTGGATTTTTGATTGGAAAGTAGAAAAGTTAGAAATTGGATTTGGATATTTTGGAGGATTATGATCAGTGATACTATGTGACTATCTTGAATTTTGCCTGAAGCACCAGCTAAGAAACCTGGGAACTCTTTTCCCTAGTACCTGGGACAAAACATAACCAAATTTCTAAATAGATCCTATCAATATAATGGTTGGGCGGTTGGCTAACCCATGGGATTGGATGGACTGATGGATCCCTAAAATAAGACTCAATTATGTTAAGTTAAGATAGTTGAAGTAAATCACAGATAATCCTTGTTCTATGGAAACGAATCAATGGCTGTGCCTCTTAATGAGGAAAAAAGCGTTGGTCTCTATGATCCAAGTGCAAGTTCCTCCCTTGACCCGGCCATGTGACCTGCAGGTTCCTCCCTTGACCCGGCCATGTGACCTGCGGGTTCGGTTAGAATGAAAAAGGGTAATTTAAGGCTCTTGACTACGTTAGAATAATTTTTCCTCGAGGAATCGCCTATGCCTTTTGGGCGAGAGAAGTTTTTTCGGGTTTGGTTTTGGAAGAACCGAGAGATTAGTCTCTTATCCATATATTCATTGGGCAAGGCCCCAAGCGAGAGTCTCTGCCATCATGCGCAAGAAGTGCTACTTCCACTGCTAGCACCCTTGAATTCGTCGTTGCGCGAAGGGGGCAGGGATCTTTCATACAATAAGCAACCGAGATACAAAGTTTACAAGCCATTTTTGGAAAGAAGGGTTCAAAAAGTTAGACACCAAACTTAGTATGAGTATGTCTGAACGTCCACAAAGCGATGGACAAACAAAAAGGGTTAATAAAGTCCTAGAAGATATGCTTCGAGCATATGTTAATCATAACCAAAAAAATTGGGATGAGTATCTTCCATTATTAGAATTTGCTTATAATAGTGCTAAACATTATGCTATCGGTTTTAGTCTATTCATTAGTATCTTCCATTATTAGAATTTGCTTATAATAGTGCTAAACATCATGCTAATGAATAGACTAAAACCGATAGCATAATGTTTAGCACTATTATAAGCAAATTCTAATAATGGAAGATACTAATGAATAGACTAAAACCGATAGCATAATGTTTAGCACTATTATAAACAAATTCTAATAATGGAAGATACTCATCCCAATTATGCTAAACATTTTGCTTATAATAGTGCTAAACATTATGCTATCGGTTTTAGTCCATTCATGCTAATGTATGAATTTCAACCTAGAGCACCCATAGCTGTTGGGTTACTAAACATTATGCTATTGGTTTTAGTCCATTCATGCTAATGTATGAATTTCAACCTAGAGCACCCATAGCTGTTGGGTTACAAAAAGAAAAATTGTAGAGTGTAAAAGACTTTCTCAAAGACATGCAAGAAATGCTAAACATTGCAAAAAGCAATGTTAGAAGAATGCACGATCGTTCTATTAGTTATGAGAAAGGTAAAAGAAGACCAATTAATTTTGAGGAAGGTGATTTAGTTTATGTAAAAGTTTCTGAAAAGTCAAAAACTTTAAAAATTGAAAAAGTTACAAAGTTAAGTCTAAGGTATTGTGGTCCTTATGCAATACTTAAAAAAATTGGAAGTGTAGCTTATAAGGTAGCTTTACCTAAAGGATCCAGAGTACATCCTTCATGTTAGTATACTGAAACACAAGATGGAAAACAAAGACATCATTGGAAAAGAAACAATAGTTGATTTTATAAAACCACCTATTCTTTCTCATGAGCCTGAAAAGATTCTCGAATATCGAGAAAAGAAAACTAGACATTCAGTGTTTAAAGAATGTTTAGTAAAGTGGAAAGATAAACCAAAAGTGTTGGGGTTAAAGGCCCATGTGGCCAGGACCCCGTGTACAGTTGGATGTACCATTCATTCATATAGTGAATAGCCTGAAGATAAGGGTGAATTGAGCACCCACCAAACTATGTGTTCTCTCTCTCTCTCTCTCTCTCTCTCTGTTGCTCTCCGTTGCATCTCCAATCCTTCAACTGGTGTATCAAAGCTCTTGGTGGCCTACTGGGAGAGCATCTATGAGCTTTGGGTAGCCCTGATTCATGTCGTGGACCTTTTTTTGTGGATTGAAACGTCAACAAGTCTCAGAGCAGTCTCTACAGGAGGCGTCACCACATTTCAGGACAACACTTCACTATTTTTGCCATAACTTTTGCGTTCGATATCTGTTTTGGCCGTGTTAGTGCTCAAAATGAAGAGCACGATGAGCTCTACAAGTTCATGTGGTTATAGATCTAATTTTCAAAATATAACAGGTCTCTATGTTCTGCCTAACAGAGACAAAATTGTCAGGACTACACTTTTGTTGAGGGAGAGACATATGCCCAATATATGCTCAGTAAGAGCAGTTGTTTGAAGCATTTGGTTGCGTGTTGAAGGAGCATATTGAGAGGATATTTACTGGAAACTACAAACACTATATGCCTAAGGTTGGAGCAGCCACATTTGTGTAGTTTATGCTCACAGAAAGAGAAAGTTTCCTTGATATGCATTATGCCTAAGAGAGGTAGGTTGCGATTATGCCTCTGTAGCTCTGTAAGAGCATATGTGCAAAGTAGCTATCTAGAAGCTGGATGGTATATGCTGATTTGATGCTCATATTGCTTAAGGATTGAGTTTGGTGGTGGCTTATGTTGTGTTGGTGCTGGTTTGACTCTTTCTTGGCTTCACCAACACTCTCTTACATACCCTTGCATACTGCAATCATTACTCCCCTTGAGCCATTCATTACCTTGTCATAGGGCCGAGCCCCCTCTTTATCTAGTACACGGGTGAATACGTGCATACTCGTGGATTGGAGGTGCAGGTGTTATACAGTCAGTTGTTGCCAGTGGTGTGATAAGGCACTTTCATGCAATTGATGCTTGTAGAGTGATGGTTGTTTTGATGCCCTCAGTTTGATGCATGACAGTGGTTGATGCCTTTATGCATGTGACAGAAGTTCAGACCTAGACTATGCCCTGATAGAAAGTTGCTTGCAGCAGTTTTGAGTAGCAGATATTAGAGAATCCTCAAGGATTTTGACTTCAAGACCAACATGAGTTTTTTAGATCTCTCTTCAAGCTTAAAGGATTTGTATGGATCATGATAAAGTTGAAGCTATATTGAGATGGAAGGCCCCATCTTATATAGATGAGTTATAAAACTTTTTAGGACTTGCAGGGTTCTATCGAAAGTTTTTTTAGGAATTATGCTAACAATCAGCTTAAAGGAAAAGGAAAATAATTTAGTTAAACTCATGATCAACAAGCTAGTTTTGAAAAATTGAAAGTAGCAATAGCTATTGCTTCTATTTTGCAAATAGTGAATCCAAATGAACCATTTGTGTTGGAAATGGATGCTAGTAATTTTGTTATAGGAGCAATATTATTGCAAAAGGGAAGGCCTGTTGCATTTGAAAGTAAAAAGCTAGACAAAGCTCAAAGTAACTATTAAACTTATGAAAAATAACTATTTGCAATTGTGCATGCTCTTAAAGAGTGGTGTTATTATTTGTATGGTGCCAATTTTGAAGTATTATATGACCATGAAAGTCTTAAATGGTTAAGTACTCAAAAGAAGTTAAAAGGTGGAAAGGCTAGATGGGTTGAAATCCTACAAGAGTTTGATTTTCAAATCAAATATAGAAAAGGAAAATTTAATGTCATGGCAGATGCTCTATGTCGAGCACCCATGATAAATGACTTGAGTTTTACTCAACTAGAAAATGAGTTACTGGCTCACTTAAAAGGAAAATGTGCTAATGACCTTAGCTATCAAGTAGTTTGGAATTACGTAATTAAAAAAGATAAATCTCAAATAGAGAGTTAAAAAACTATACATTGAGTGTTTAAAGAATGTTTAGTAAAGTGGAAAGATAAACCAAAAGAAGGATCAACGTTGGCTACACTAAAGAAAAAGTTTCCTGAGTTTGTTTTCGAGGACAAAAACTTTTCTTTCAAGGGGGAGGAATCGATTTATACACAAATAATTAGTTTTCACAACCAAACTTAAAAATGGTCCAACATCTATTACTAGTCTTAAGCAACTATGTATATTACGCCCGAAGACTTTCTCTATTTGACATTAAGCATACGTAAGGCTACTTTATATGTTTCAGTGTTGTCTTACAAAAGTTAAGTGCCTATTTAAGTAGGTAAGATGGCAAAGTGTACCTTATATTAAAATTGATTTATATACAAATAATTAGTTTTCACAACCAAACTCAAGAATGGTCCAACATCTATTACTAGTCTTAAGAACATCTATTACTAGTCTCAAGAATGGTCCAACATTTATATAAAAGTGTTATTTCCAATGAAGTTCGATTTTATGCATAAAAGGATGCATAAAGAATTTTTATATCAAAATTATATTTCTTTTTAATTCTATGTTTAATTTCTACAAATATTTGATAAATGAATAAGTAAATACTCTAAGAGAAATTTCTATCGTTTTATATTCACTTGGATTATAAAGAGAAAATTCAAAAAATCTATCGAAGTCGAAAATTCAGATAAATGATTAATCCCTCATCGGAATTCGTGATTAATTTAGAAATCAGTAAAGTGAATATTCAATGAATGAAATTCAGTAAAATAGTAACTAAAATATCAACCCCCTTTTTGAGAAAGATAGTCCAGAAGAACCTTATCAAACTTGAACCCAGAATCAGACTATGACCAAGACCAAACTTTTTAGTCAGTTTCGAGGAAAGAAGATGTGACCAGTTCAGGAAAATACACTTAAATCTCCCTTCAAATCTAAAACTAAGTTAAGACCCTTCGAATTGATCTGAGGATCAAGGTTACAGAATTCGAGGAATTCTGTTTTGAAATTCAGTATTACGATTATGAAGTTTTGGGGATACTGATTTAAGATATACTCATTGTATTCAAAAGAAAATCAAACTGAAGACTTGCATAGAAAGCCTATTTTCTTAAAGGACTGTCTTACGCCGCCAGAATGCTGGAGGAGGGAGCATTTGGTATATCTATTTTTCTAAGGGAAGTTCGGTTGCAATAGCTAGCGGGAGTGTTCAAAGGACAGCTCACGCGACAAAGCCTACCCAGGTCTTGACCAGCCTCGGTACAGTTAAAATGGTGCGCTTCCGATACGATGGACGAGGGTCGACGAAGCGGTCCCTGAGTGAAGTGCCAGGACACCTAAGGAGGATCCTGGAGGGTTCTGACCAAGCGATACACAGGCTCGCGGTGCCGAGGACACCCATGCGTATGTCATGGAAGATATTGTGTATGATGGACCAATGATTATTGTAATCTGTTACTAGATCTCATTGTTGCTGACCAGCTGGTCTCAACGGAGAGTCCAAAGTGATACTGTTTTTTTTTTAGAAACAAGGATTGGATGAAAATTTTGAGTTATGACATCTGTAAATCAATAATTGTTTGTCGATGGATTGTTTTATAAGTTAAAGTTTAAAGAGGAGTGTGTGCGTATTTGTATTCGAAAGCAAAAGGAGATTTGTAGGTGCTATCACAACCACCTATCCTATCTTGAAGAGGTTGTGTTGATTTCCTTTGCACCCACTGATATGGAAAACCAAGGGTGGCTTTTGGAATCTTACTAATACACTCTTTTACCTCTAGCAAACCATGGCATTTGGGAAGCCAAAGTGCTGTTGCACCCTCATAATAGCCTTGTGCTTTAAGAACATGCTTTGGGACCCAACGAGTAATAATCTGAGGTTTAGGCTTGGAAAAGATGTGCTTTTTAGGAGGCTTAGCAACTAGGCTAGATGGTACAAGTTTGTACGCATCTTTGGGTAGCCAAATTGATAATTCCTTCTTGCCTGGCCTTCTTTGAGCAGTGACTAAAGTAGTTGGAACATGCCAGCCATGGCCCTCACTTGAGGACTCATCGATTATCCACATCATTTGTGTTGGAGATTCCTTATTATGTTCTCCCGATTGAGCCAAAATACATCCAATTGCAAAGTTTGAAGCATCAATATGGACATGAAAGATTTGGTTCCAATCTGGTGCCCGTAAGATGGGTGCAGTCACTAATGCTTGCTTCAACTTTTCAAAGGATTCCTCACACTCATCAGTCCAATTAAACTTTACAAGAAGAGCATATAATGGTCTGGCTAGGACAGCGTACATGTAGATGAATCGACGATAATAGCCACAACGTCCCATGAATGTTTGTACCCCTTTAGGGTTGATAGGCCGAGGTAATGAGACAATGACATCAATTTTATCCATATCTGTTGAAATCCCATTGCGAGAAACAATATGGCCCAAAATTTTCCCTTGTCTTACCATGAATTTGTACTTGTCAGGATTCAAGCATATACGATAAACTTGACACTTTTGAAACACAAGTCTGAGGTGTTCTATATGATCATCACACTCTTGTGAGTGAACACATAAATCATCCATGAAGATCTCAAGAAATTGCCTAAGGTACTCCTTGAATACATGACTCATTAACCGCTGAAAGGTTGCTGGTGTATTTGTTAGACCAAATGGCATAACACGATAGGCAAAGATGCCATCTTCAGTAGCAAAGGCTGTCTTGTGTTGATCCTTTGGATCAATTGACAGTTGATTGTAACCGGAGAATCCATCCAAGAAACTATATGCCTTTTTCCCTGCAACTCGTTCCAGAATATGATCCGTGATTGGAAGTGGATAATGATCACGTACAGTAGTTGCATTTACCTTCTTGAGGTTTACACATACTCGAAGTTTTCCATTTTTCTTGGGCACCACTACAATAGGGGAGACCCATTCAGTGTGTTCAATCTCATAGATAGATTCTGCCTCTAAGAGCTTGTCTATTTCTTCTTTTATCTTTCGTGCAAAATTCTCATTGTAAGTATAAGGACGTTGCTTGGAAGGCTTTGCATTCTCTCGCAATGGAATTGTATGCTGACATATGCTTGGATCAACTCCTTTGAGGTCTTTATAACTCCAAGCAAAAACATCACGATACTCCTTTATTGTTTGAATTAATAACTTCTCCTCATCTAAGGACAAGTCTGTGGCAATCCACACATAGCGAGACTCTTCTCCTGGCTTAGCGATATCAATCTTTTTTGCATCTTCTGGACCATCATATGAAACCCCTGGCACGCTTGGCTTTTGTCACATGGGCTGTTGAAGAACAATCTTCCGATCTTGAAGAGTGTATTGTGTGAAGTTGCGGGGAACATTGAAACCTTGTTCTTGTCCACTTGAGTCGTCACTCATTAAAGACCATGCGGTTTTGAGCTCTCCTTTGCAATCTTGCATCAGATTTTTTTATTCAACCGTTATCTTTGCACTTCCGACATTCTCTTTTGAATCGGTTTTAGACTTGAGTTTTGGTTTTTGTTTCTTTGTTTTTTTGTGATTTTTGCTAACAGTTTTTCGCTTTTCTCCTGGTTGGAATCCATCTGATCGTTTTACTTGGTCTTTGATACTATCTTGTGCTTGGACATAGTATAGATATCCGTTCTTTCCTGAGAAGTGAGGTGGTGGTCGAGAGTGTTGATTCTTAAACTCCTCCTTTTCTTTTTGTAGTCTCTCACGTCGTTCCCACTCATCTTGTTTACGGATTCTCTTGTGGCTCTTACAGCATTTATGTTTAGGTCGGCTTCGAGGGATCTCTACTGAGGCTCCACACATCCACATATCTTCTCGCCCATCTGACAATGTAACTCTTGAGCCCTCAGATGAAGCAGAATCAAACTCATCTATTGGAGACCTTGTTACATCACGATATGAGTGATTCTTTAGGTTGACCCTTGTGTGATGACAGAATCATGTCGGAGGTACAAATAATTGTATCCCCAATCTTGAATCCTTTGAAATTGTCGCATGAATGGTCTACCCAATATCACTTCATAGTTTGGATGTTTTCCAAAATCCACTACTGCAAAGGTGTGCTCATATTCAATCCCACATGTGGTGACCAATATGTTCTCAAGCAGCCCAAGGGGATGTTCTAAGCTTCCATCTGCTAGCTGCAAGCGCATCCTGGTACTCCTAATAGCTGGTTTGCCCCACTTTTCCCAAATGGACCTTGTCACAATGCCCACTCCTGCACCACTATCAAGTATTGCAGTTGAAGCTACTTTTCGCACTTCTAATGGGAGGGTAGCATTTCCCTGATCGTCCTCACAAAATTTTCCTACTTTGTTGATAGGAACTGGCATAACATGCTTTGTCTCAGGGTGTATAGTACAATGATGGTGACCCTTTTGTAGCAATACCTGCTCTGACAAACAAGTGGCAATATCATTCCACAACTCAGGTCGAAGCTTTATCAAATCAAGCAAAGGTAAGGTACAAGCCACTGGTGCTGACAAAATAGCTTGCACGATACCCATATCCTTCTCCTTTATAAACCTTTTATGCATAGAGGGTATCCTCAAGGTTTGAGAACAGATCTCATATTCTCCCAAATATGATGGTAAGGTTTTCATTGTATGCTTACTTCTAGGAGAAACAATTGTTTGAACTTCCTCCTGGATGCTTGGGCGTCTAAAGTTGTTTTTTGTGCCCCTAGTAAAATCCACCTGAGAGAATGGAGGTGAAATAATAGAGGACATATTCTCATTAACTTTCTCATGAACTGCTACCCACATCTCATTTGCCATGTCCTCATTACCATCAATAACTTCATCATTGCATGGGAAGGCAAGGCTAGGTGGTGGCAGAATACCTTCTTTCAATGTGGTGGCGATTGGTGCAGACTTCTCGCTATGAGATTGTGAGATGAGCTCACTTTTCATTTCTCGACTTGATGACACTTCTGGTATGGTTTCTAATGTTGGCTTAAGAGAGGTTGGGCCCCGAGGGATAGGTGGAGGTGGGCCCTCAAGTATTGATTGAACTTCCCTAATGAGTTGCTGATGTACAGCTAGATTGATCTTCTCCTCACGAGGGTTTGGGTATTCTTGAAGCTTCTTGGGTAGCTCGGATAAAGCTGCAATGCGACTTCTATGAGCATCAATGATGACATCTAGAGTCTCATTCACCTTATCCACAAAAACAGAACCCCCAGAACTATCCTCGGTCGTACTAGCCTCATCTTGTTTAGCATTAGACCCAGGTTGAGGTTGATGCTCCTCATGCACTTCTTGGGATGTAAAAGCTTGATCCCTCATGTTTTGTTTAGAGGCTTCTTGAGAACTAGTGGATGCACTTTTAGTTCGCTTGTTGCGGTTCTTTTTCCTCCTAGTGGTCCTTTTTCTATTGGAATGTAGGGTCTTGTCCACTAGATTTGCCTTTGCATCCCTAGTTCGAGGTGTCTCATCAGTCTGCATTTCGGCATTTCATGTCTGTGATCTAGTCATGACTCTAAGTGGCACGACATCCTCATTCTCTGATGAAGGTGGCGATGGAATTGCCCCTACAAGGTTGAGTGAGACCTTTGGTTGAGAGGTGCCTTCCTCATGTGGTTTCAGCAAACAATCCTTTGGGAAGTGTTCTACACAACACCCTAGACAATATCTTTCAATTGGTGGAAACTGTGGTATTGTTGTATTGGATCGAGCTGCTTGCCTTGAGCGATGTGGACAATCACGAGCCCAATGGGGTTCTCCGCACTCATAACAGGGGCCCATTAGTTTGGCTTCTACTTTCCTTTGCTGCCATTGACCTGAGGGGCCTGGAGTCCTAGGTTGGTAGCCGCCTAGCAACATCAAAGAATTTTGTTCCCCTGGTTAGTGCTTGGCTTGGATATGCGGGACTTTCAAAGAGATTTTCCTTGGATGAATATGATGCATATTCCTCCTCCACATAGCCTGGGTTTACCAAGTCTCTACACATATTTGAATTGTCGTAGGTCAACAATCCTCACAGGAGCAGTCCCAGGAGCAAGAGGTTGAGCTCCAAGAACAGGTCGTGCTTGTTCTTGTGCCATCGGTGGCTTACGTTCAAAATTAGTATACTAATGGTGCATTTGTGGAGTCACTCCACCCCTTTGCTGCTCACGCTCTAGTCTCATTCTTGCAATGCGAGTACATTCCTGTGTGGTGTGGGTAAAGTTTCAAGCACAGGCCTGGCACCACTTCTTTGTGGGTTGGTTTGTGACTAGAGGAGAAAAGGTATTACATTCTTCGATTTTATGGTTACCGCCACATGCTCCACACAAATGAGGACCTGTAGGTAGTACACAGATGAGGACCTGTAGGTAGTACACTCCTCATTCGCTGCTGCTGTTGTTGTGGCTGCATGGGTGGGCGATAGGTCTGTCCCAATCTCCTTAGTACTAGGTTAGCTATTTGGTCTAGATTTACTAGCGCACTAGACCCTGAACTTTGGTCATCACCCCACTGATCTCTAGGTTTCACCTCAGGGCCAGTACCATCTTGGAATTTGAAGTTATCTGTGAAATCCATAGCATCATGGCAACACTCATTGAAATTTGTATGCTTCTTTGCATAGAGATGTGTATGCAGTGTTGAATTTTTGAGTCCTTTTCAGAAGAGAGAAATTAATCGACTCTGGGTTGGCTTCTCTTCTTCTGGGCAAGATTAATGTACTGCTTCATTCTATTTACACAATCTCTAACACTCTCAGTCTCGCCTTGCTTGAAAGAGTAGATGTTTGCTACCGTGTCATGTTGAATCCCCATCAAGGAAAAAGCAGCAATGAACCTCTCTTCCAGAACTCGTAAAGAAGATTTGTCTGAAGCCTCTAGTGCCTGAAACCAAGCAAGGGCCTTTCCCTCAAGAGTGAGCCCAAATCCCTCAATTTGAGTATGCTTGTCAGTCACTTGCTCAGCTCGAACTGCTTGCCTAAATGCTGCTACATGGTCATATGGATCTCCCGACCCTTCGTACTTCTTTACCAGTTTCTGAAGAGTTGATGGCCTTACTTGTCTTGAATACTCATCATAGGGCCTACGGCCTCTCACTCTCAGTGGGAATTGTTCCTCTCTTTGGTAAGATGGTCCACATGCATCCCAAATTGGTGTGGGTCCCCTATTACCTGCCTCACCAACCCCCTCCAAAGATCTTGTTACCCGCATTTCAGGAGGTGCACTTATGGGAGGCCGAGTTGGCTCCCCTACCCTCCGATTGTCATAGTGAGAGAAACGTTGTTGTGGTGTGATCTGTGGTCGCACTTTTGGTGTAGGATAATATCTTGGTGCTAGAGTTGGGCTACTAGCAGTGGTCCACTTTGATGTCGAGGGTCCCTCTCTAATGAACTCTCGTAGGGGAGGAGCAACAGTTTCTCCAAGAAAGGCTGTCTCTCCTGGTTTAGCTGTATTTGTTGAGAACACTTCCATGAATAATGGTTGTCCTTTCCACGTGAGCTCCCGAATCTCCTTCCAATCTAAGGTTCGGTATTCATTGGTCCATTTATCAACGATTCGGTTCATGTGTCCTCCAAGCTTCTCGACTATCACCACAAGTGCTAGAGGAAGATCTAGCTCTGGCAATCTAGTTGTGGCATAATATCCTTCTAAAGAGTCCTTATAGACCTCTTGAAGTGGGTCATCCTGTAAGACCTTTGTCACTGGAATTTGTCGTACAAGTTCCCCCATTGGTTCTCAGCCCCCTGATCCATTTTGCTCTTGCCTTTCCTATCCCTTTCCAAATTTAGATCTACAAGAAGTAAATCATCTATGGATGGCTTTGAGGACTGGGCATTGGATGGTCCAAGCATGTCCGGCTCAATGAGCCAATCATCTATAGACTCCCTTGCTCTGGAAAGCTTTGATAAGTCTAAGAACTCACTTTTAGAGAGCTCCCCTAATTTGTCTACATTCTCTGGATGATAGGTGACTTCGTAGCGAACACCATCTCCACCCATGTACATGTTACCCTGGTCATTGACAAGAGGTGCTCTATCAAGTTCTGAGAAAAAGTCTGCGATCTTAACAAGATACCGTTGTTGTGGATCCCTAAAGATCTCAGCTCCTTGAGCATTCGTGTAGACATATTGATGTCTCACATTGAGTGGTAACCCCATGGTGTCGGCTTCAAATGGATTAAAAGATCTTGTGGGTGTCCTATTTGGGGCTAAGGGATGACTATTTGACGGCCCTAGATTGTCCATGGACAATGAGCTAGTTGCTCTGGAAAGGGTATTAGATTGGGATTCGGAAAAGGTTTCAGCAATATCTGCCAAATTTCCTAGCGATTGGGTCCCACTTTCCTGCGTAGGTACTCTAGAAGGTGCCCTAGAGAGGCCCTATGGCAGTGTCTATGTGACGTCCCGACCGCAAGTGCATAAGGTCAAATTTTTTTGGTTTTCTTTTGTTTTTTTTGTTTTATATATATATATATATATATATATATATATATATATATATATATATATATATATATATATATATATATATATATATATATATGTATGTATATATATATGTATGTATATATATATATATATATATATATATATATATTTATGTATATATTTAAACCCTACCTAACCACTAAATGCATCTATCAGGAATAGGTGTGTAAATACCTATCCTATTTTTTTTAATTTTATTCTTTTTTTATTAATTACACAATAATATGAATTACTCTAAAAAAATACTAATTATGCATAAAATTACAAAAATTTAAAAAAATTCAAGTTATACTAATTATGTAAAATATTACAGAAATTTAAAAAAAATACAGAATATGCAAAGAATATGGACTCCTTAAAAAAACAAATAATTTATAAAAAATTTTATTATTATTTTTTTATTTTTTCTTCTTTTTTTTATTTCTTTCTTTTCTTTTCTTTTCTTTTTTTTAAATAAATTTTTTTATTGTTTTTTTATTTTTTATTTTTTATTTTTATTATTATTTTTTTTAAAAAATTTACAAAAATCATGAAAATTAACAAAAACATAAAAAATAAAAAATAAAAAATGTAACAAAATAAAATAAAAAATTACTAACCTCTTAATCCTTATCGCGTCCGGATTCCTGTGCTTCACGTTTGCTGGCAACCTTATCCTCCACGCCTGCTGAGGGTGCGCCTTCCATGCTTCACCTTTGCGCCCCTCTCACTCCAGCTGCTCGTCGGCTCCACTCGCTAAGCCACCGGCCAGTCTCCACGCTGCCTTTCGTAGCCGCCTTTTCTGCGCCTTCTCCTTCCTTCGCCTAAGTTGCAGGTGCTTGCGCCACCTCACAGCTGCAGAGCAATATTGCCTTCTCTGCCGGCCAGCCTACGCTTTCTTTCGCTTTGAGCTGTGGCCCGGCCAGTCGACTCCCCGCCTTCTTCTTCTACACAGCTCTGCAGCCAACTGCTAGTCTTCTTTGTCTCCTTCCTCTCAGCTGCCTTCGCCCGTCTGCTTGCGCTCTTCGCTAGCCAGCAGAGCCGACAACCACACGGCTCCTTCAGCTCCTTGCGCGCTTTTGCTGCTGCGCCACCGCCGCCTTGACTTTTGCTGCCCAGCCTTCGCTCTCTTCGCCCGCCACTACCTTCTATTCTTCCACCACTGGCAGCCGGCCACCACTGCCTTCGCACCCGCCTTCAACGTTCTCTCAACGGCCACTCAATACTTCCACGTGGCCACCCTCGCCCATCTGCTTGCGCTCTTCGCTAGCCAGCAGTCGACAGCCACACGGCTCCTTGCTCTTTCACAGCTGCCGCCTTCACCACCTTCTCGCCGGCTTAGCAGCTTCTGCCGGCCACTTCTTCACAACTCCAACTGGCCACCCTGCCTTCTTCTTCTACACAGCTGCTGCTGCAGCCAACTGCCGGTCTTCTTCGGCCCCTTCAGCTCCTTGCGCCAGTACTGCTTCGCCTCCAATCAGCCAACAGCCAACTCAACTCCAGTTGTGTGAAAAAAGTATAACAAAAATTAAAAAATAAAAAATAAAAAATAAAATTTGCCACCTCTCTCCTCCTCTTTTTTTCCTCTCTCCTGCGCTTCTTTTATTTCTTTTATTATTTTTTTACTAATTACATGTTAGCGAAAAGCATGAAAGCATGAAATGACAAAAAACAATGAAGGTAAGCATGATGAACGGTACTTGAAAAAGTATAAAAGCAATAAAACATAAAAAACAATGTGGGAGAAACCTCAACCGCTCAATGGGTTTTTCTTATCCTAACCTTATCCACTCACACCGGGATTGCACACCCGAACTTAACCTAATCACTCAATGGTTTTGCAACCAAAAGAGGAAATAGTGGTGGTTTCCACACACTCTCAACCGGATTTGAGTCTTATCCCCGGCAGCGGCGCCAATGGAGAGACAAAAAACTCTCTCACTTGTAGCAAGAGTAGCATGATCCACGTGTAGCTCAATCCAATGGGATTTGCAATCCTTTCGGAGCTAGGGATTCAACCCATACCGGTGCACAAAAGTTTATCCACAAATGGAGAGAATGCTTATGGCTACCATCACATGACACTAGACTAAGCACACACACAAGGTCAATCTTGCCATAACTCACTCACTCATCATCCCACTCATTCATGCATCCAATACAAGAAGAAAGCTAAGCTATTGCATACACAAGCTCAAAGCATTCTTCATTCTCAAGCACTTACTTCCCTAGCATGCACACAAACCTTGAAACTATCAATAAAGAAACATGCACACTAGAGAATAGACATGAGAAGAGAGACAAACAAACATCATCTCATTGCATTGAATTAACAAAAAAAAAAACTTACAATAATGTAGATGGGGAGAGAGAAGAGCTTGCACCTCTATGGAAAAAGAGGGAGAGCTAGTCTCAAGAGAGCTCAAACATGAGTTTAGCCCAATGTGTCCATAAGCTCTCAAATGAGCCACTTTTTATACAAAAACTCTAAAACTCCCAAAAGTTCCCATGTGGGATTATTGTCAAGCCCACTCCCACACTCATCTACAACTTGGAACTCTTTACAAGAGCCCTAAATAAGCCCGTCACCGCAACAGAGTGTGCGCGTATTTGTATTCGAAAGCAAAAGTTAAGAAAGGCATTCAATTATGGGTGGGTGAGTAACTGTCTGGTTCTACCAATTGCAGTGGTTGGGCGGTGGCTAACCCATGGGCCGGATGGGGTTAGGCTGGAATCGGTAGAGTTTTAATAATGAAATTGAATAATAGGAATACGCTTAGAACTAGAATAGTTAAATAATAACCTGAAGACTTCTCAAATGAATAGATCAACGGTTGTGCCTGATTTAGTTAGGAAAAAAGCGGTGATTTCTTCAAGTTAAGTCTGTAATAGTTTTTCTTCTATTTGGTTTAATCAGGTGTGAAGGTTAGTTTAGTGTCTTGACCCTGTTAGAAAATTTTGTTAAGGAAATCAAAAAGGTGGAATCGTCCCCTTTTTTCGGCGAGCAAGGAAATTTTTCCCGGTTTCGGTTTCAGAATGACCACCAGATTAGTCTCGTGTCCGGACATTCGAGGGAGAGGCCCCGAGTGGGAAACCCTGCCCCGCTAAAGAAGAAGCTACTTCCGCTGCTATTAAACGGGAATCCGAAGCAATATGACCAGTGGGATCTCACAAGCAATATGACCAGTGTGATCTCACAAGCAATATGACCTGTGGACACTCTATCTGGCTCCATGTGGAGGCTGCCAAGCCTGGTGTCCAAGCTCGGGCTGCGTACATCAGGGCGGCTGGGGTGACTAAAGTGTCAAAAAGCCACCCTTTTGTACGGGGCTCCTGGAAATGTGCGTGATGGCTTTATCTCTCTAGCATAGCCAAGGCTGCATAGGCTCGGGTGAGTCGATCATGGGCTGCCTGCGTCATAGAGAATCGCTCGGCTTTGTTGGTGAATGTAATCCCCAAATATACATAAGATGTAGAGACCTCTACTTGGCTGCCCTGAAACATAAAAACAGATCTCCTCCTTATTGCTGCTGGCAATGTATGGAAGATCATAACCTTGGTTTTCCCAAGGTTCACTGTGAGGCCTCTGTCTCTGCAGAAAAGATCTAGAGCCCCTAGATGCTCCTGTAGTCCCTCCTGTGTCTCTGAAATCATGATAATGTCATCAGCATATAGCATAATATGTACTTGTGTGTTCGAGATCTTCCCGTCGATTCCACCTCCTCGCTGAATATAGTCTGCTACCTCATCGATGTATAGCCTGAAGAGGGTGGGAGATAGTGGGCATCCTTGCTTCACACCAATGGTGCTAGCAAATTCTGTAGACATACCTCCTAGGCAACTGACCCTGGCTGCCACACGCTCATAAAGAGCATAAATTCCCCACATCATCTCTATAGGTACACCCAGTGTCATGAGTCCATATCAAACGCTTTGCGGAAATCCACAAAGCAGTAATGTAAGCGCCAAGAGAGACAGTTATTACACATCTCCAAAAGACCATGAAGGTCTATGAGACAAAAAGTTGCAAAGTTGTGCTACAAAATCTAGTAATAGATGAAATGAAATGAAATGGATAAAAGAAAACTTGTCTACCTCAAGCCTTGGGCTATACATACATCGTGTCAATGTTAGTATGCCATTACTATCCACATCCTTAAGGTCGGATGCATCCACTGTTAGGGGAGGACAATTCCAATGTTATTGAAGTAGTTTTTAGATCCAAATGGGAAAATTCCAATGTTATTGAAGTAGATTTCATATCTAAAGGGCATCTCCTTTGTGGTCGAGGTTGTCGTGCACATTGGACTTTATGAGCCCTCTCAATAGTAACTCCTCTCGCAGGGTGTGTGTTCATTAAGGTGATGGTGTGCCTAGGCTAAATATCCTCTTGCTCATATGGGTACAACGGTTCCTATGGTGTCTAGGTAAAGTAATCTATAAGGATTATCTATGGTATTGCGCTTCCTTTTAGTCTTTGAGCTCGCCATAGCCTATCTCGATGAATGAATCTCCAATAGAAATAGGCATAGACATCATTGGTATTCACTGTCCATAATCCTATAGAGTGGGCCAAACCTTGCCTAAATAGGCAATGGTATCTACCTCATATCTCATAGCACATTGGACATCTCCATATGCAATGCTTTTTGTCTCTACCTCCCCCCATCATGGTACATCTTTTGCAAATTCTTTTCTCCTCCTCTGTCCCCTTATATGTCCCTTTCTCTATAGGATGACACCCAAACAAGTGGCTATCCCTATAGCATGTGACGTGTCTCTACAAGTAGCTTGGCCTTTGTATAAATGCATTTGGTGTGAGCTTGAGGAATTGCTATTTGTAGAAGCGAGATTTAGGGGGGGTACCTCTTGTAGAGGACCCAACCATGTGGTATGGGTGTCTAATCTAATCAAATTTGTGTGGATGAGGCGATTGATCTCTCCATGGGAGAGGGGTAGGAGAGGGGCATCAAGACTATAATCAAAAAGTGGCAAGTCATCAATGTTCAAAGAATATGAGGCAAACTAGCTCCTAACCTAGGCATACCATGACCATATCACACCTTGTGCTTCCAACCTTTACAATGGCTCTAAGGCTAATATGAAAAGGTAACCATTGCCTAGTGTATATATTCGATGTAGGTATATCACAATTTGGAAGAGAGCATATGCTAGAGAGGAGTAGCCCCAAACTCTGCGCTAACAATCTCACGTGGTATGGATGCCTTGCTCTAGATCATCTTGGAGAGCAACAAAAATGTATCCTCTCCATGATTTGCAGTTCCTAAAAGGCCATTCTCTAAGACACTGTAGAGTGATCAAACTATAAATAAGTCATTGTTTTATGCTAGATTCTTGGAAATGTGTCTCGTAAACATTGTTGCTCTAACCTAGACAAGGCTGCATGTTCTCGTGTGCTGCCCTCGTGTCATATGTGCTTGTTTATTAATGGCCTTATGGTAATGATCAGTCCCGAGATGCCTTTGTAGCTTATGGTAAGATGAGAGGATCACAAAGCATCTAGATGCCTTTGTAGCCCTTTATTTGATCTTGAAATTAAGGTAATGTCATCGACATAGAGGAGGATAGGAATTAATGTATGAGCTAGTGGAGATCCAATGCCTCATAGCCTATCAATGAAGCTCTCAATCTCAATGATGCAGAGGCTAAAGAGGATGGGTGATAGTGGGTAGCCTTGCTTCGCCCCAATGATTCTCCTAATCTACTTTGGCATACCCTTAGGTGCCCAAACTCCCAATGTCACATACTTATATAATGTGAGGACCCCCCTATATCATATATGTTGGGATAGCAAGCTCTTGGAATCTTTTGAATAGAAATGAGCCCATGGGACACTGTCAAATGCTTTGCAGAAGTCCACAAAAGCAACAATACACATGCTTGCCCCTATGCTTGGCCTCCTCAATGATAGCTCTAAGAGTAAAGATGCAATCTAATGTAAAGAAAGATATCTCAAATCTTGTTTTCCCCTTGGCTTGTTGCCCATGTCTCTTTACATCATTGTTGTTTTTTGTTTATAGGACTAAACCAAAGACTTTGGCTAAGGTGAGGGTAGTACATAGGTTAATACTTGAGAGATGGCACCATAAGTGATCCCCATATATGTAGTCTAAGTCATGGTGGAAGTGGACCTTTGTGTAGGGAGAGGTTGGAGAGCGAGGCAGGCTACAAACAGGGCAGTGTAAGTCATGGTGAACATTTATTTAAGGAGAGAGGTTGGAGTGGGGCAGGGTACGAATATAGTAGTTGTGAAATTGTGAAAGAAAGGCATGTGTTGTTAGGTCCAATGGGGGGGGGAGGAGTCCTTTAAGGGGGGATGTGAAGGTTGGGGGTCCAATCAAGTAGTCCATTGTACTACTCCTCATTCATGCGGGAAACATGTGAATTCTCTAGAATCAGGCCATTGAGACATGATGCCATTGTAAATGATCAAGTTATGTGCCACACCCATGCCTAGAAAGTCTTTGGCCATTTTAGTGGGGTCAAGCTCATACATTAATGGTTGGGTCATCCCCATCAAAATCATATGATTGAGATTAGAAGCTATGTGTGCGTGCATTGAAGTTTCCCACCAATAGGATATCTCCCTGAGTAGAAAAATTAGGAATGTCATTGTAAAGTGTCATCATGTGTATCAAGAAGAGTCTTGCGAGGAGAATCTCAATGTGTTTGGTGGGAAGAAGCATATAACAATGTATAAGCTTCGCCATCCTTTTTGAAAAGCTGAGCTTGACCCACATGAATCTAGCTTTCTCATCCCTTTTCACTATCGTGACCATGTGGTTGGCTGAGATGGTCTTTAAATAGTACTGCCACTCCCCCTAACCCTCTAACCCCTCCATCAATTCTGGTTTCTTTAACTCCATATATAGATTCCCATGTGTATCCATTGACCTCTCTCTCAAAACTCCGATGAGTCTTAGTGTAGAAGACCAATTGTCAACCATATGTCTCTATAAAACTGCAAGGATCAGTAGACCACAACATCTCGATTGCAATTCCATACTGCTATTTTGAGCTTGTCCTTTGTCCCATATACCTCATGCCATCATTGGCATTTTTCAATTCTGATTATCCTTTCGTCTCTATAAACCACCCATACCTTGAGTTGGTGTTTTTTCGGTCTCATGTGCCCTTTCCTATGTCCTACTTGTAGGCGTTTAAGTCATCTCCTACATAGATCATTGATCCTCACAACAGGAGAGTTCTCTTCCTCAAAATAGCTTACTGATTTTCCACCTCTTAGAATTTCAGAATTAGTGGACATCCCTATTCTTATCTTTCCCTACCCATGTGCCTTTAAAGGGAGTCCCCTGGATCTCGAGTTGTTTGCACACCACCATACCATCATCCTTAGCTGATGTCCCCTCCAAGACTCCTAGGACCGTGATATGTAATGACCTAGCGTTCCTCCTTTGTTCCTCATCCAAGGTGGCATTCATTATCTCTTGGGTACTGGCTGATGGTGGCTTCAGTTTTTTGATGATCTCTATCCACTTGTTTGTTTCCTCCAAATCAAACTCAACTTTCTTGGTGATTTCTTCCCATGTAAGTATATTTCAAGTTTATCCTTCTCACATGCCTCTTTGGATGTCTTCAACTTTTTCTTGGACCTCCTTTGTTTGTATGAGGAATTGGGCTTGTAAATCCACCATAAATCCACCACTTTTGAATTTCAGCTTTCCTCTTCTTGTTGATTGAGTTTTTTCTCACGCTCTCTAATTTGGGTGTTGTTACCATTTAGTTCAATTATAAGCACTTCAATTGTTTCCCCCAATGTTGTAACGCCTACATGCAATGCATATGTGCAGTCCTTTCAATTATTTTTTCATGTTATTCAGGGCGGCTTGGTCCATAAAATTTTTAATACGAGATACTCATTTTTTATGTTATCTTCTATATGCTCCATGTAGCTATCAAGCTTTGCAACTATATATCCCAGGACCCTTTTGTACTTCTTGAAGAAATAATTAAAAACTCACAAAATACATCAAAAATTAAACCAAAGGCTTGAATTAAATTGAAATCAAATAACATAGCATAACATAAGACAAGAGAAATAGAATAACATCACCATCAAGACAAGATTGGGTGCAATCTTCCCTCCCATGTCATGTAGCTCCACTTCCATGACATGAGTATTTAGAGAATTGTATTCATAAAAATAGTCCAAGGAGCTAAAAATAGATGTGCATATAAATTGAGCTTGCTTTTCCCACTTTTGGGTATTGCTTTACATATTATTAACCATATAAAAGCTCCTAAGGTTTAAACATATAAAAACCTTTGCCGCCCAAATATAATTACTAATGGGCCTTTTTACATAAAATAACTTTGTGCACATATAATAATCTTGTGCACATTCGCACATTCCATTAAGCCGATTTCCTACACACATTAAATTAAGCACATTTTTCTATAATTATTAATTCAAAAAAAAATATGATAAAATATATACCTGTAACAATCCTCCCGTTTGAGGAAGCAACTGTCCTCTGTTGTGTAGAAGAAAATGCTACAACAACATCATCATGCTTGTAGCTATCGGTCATAACCTGAAACAGACTCAGAGATTCCTTACCCAAGTATGGGTGAAAGGCACAAGGGCATGGCTCAAAGGCTCGGATGAACATGGACTACAATAATAAAACTCGTGCAACACCTAAACTGGTGGTCCTCGCACTCATCATCAAATCAAAGGTTATATGCACAAAATAACCTATCAACGTAGGCTATAGATGACATAAAGTTCTAATACATGTTTAATAAAAATGATCACCATCTTCACACCACCGCTCAATATACTAGCCATACGACACCTCAATCGGTACCCTCGCACATCTCATGCAGTGGCGACACCTCAATCGGTACCCTCTCACTTCTCATTGGCTATACTCATAGACAATGTCCACGTTAGTTAAATAATTAATTGAATAGATCAATTAATCCCAACGTCGTCTTGAGATATAGACAACCCATAAATATTTAAATAATAGCCACACACATGTTTACCTGGCGTAAGTAACCCGAGAATCACCCCTCCATACAAACCAACTGAAACAAACAGTGGAGGCCTACATGCATGCTATTATATACAAGCGTCCCCGATATACAGTTGCATAAATGCATGAGAGGATAGCTTCATGATTGGTGTGGAAGACTAGATATACATATAATGTATATGCAATGAGCCAATCAAATGAATGTATGTAAGACGAGTCTAAGTGTCCCATACCACATAGGCACGTTGCATATACACACATAGGATGGTAAAAGATAGAAGACATAAATGTGTCTGGAGTAAGTATATAAAACCAATCTGATGTCCCATACCACCAGATTAATTCCATACATCACTTCCATCAGAATAGAAGTTTGAAGTAGAGTGGCCAATTCCCTCTGAAACTTAAATTCCGACACAAATTTTCTCTATCTTGAAATTTTATTTAAGTTACTGAACTTGAATATGTCTTAATGTTGAATCTATGGCTTATTAATTAGGTTCTTAGGTTGTAAAAATATTATAGAAAGTTTTTTATTTATTTTGGAATAAGTTTTACGAAAGGAAGTGAATATATACATACCTCGATCGTTGTGGTGTCATTGAAATTATCTGTCAAAAAGAATTTTGATACTCGAAAGAGACGTGAGTTGTTAAACAAAATTCATGAGAAGCTTAAAATTATAAAAGATAAATTGATTATGGAGATATGAATAGGAAATACTAACCTTGAGTTAAGAAGCTATTTGAGAGGGTGTGTGATTGTAAATGAAGAATAGATAAATTTGATTTTTCAATACATCAAAAGTTTAAACACAAATATAAATACGAATGACTAGTAACAATTTTAATAATCTTGTTTAAGTAAATAATTCTAGATGATGAAAAGATTAATTTGCATTTGAAGTTGAAATAAACTTGAATAATAAATATGAAACTTAGCAATCACAATGTTGAGTTAAGCGTAAGAGAGTCCCCCATAAGGAGGACTTCCCCTAGGTTGGAGTAGTGTATGATCTCATCTAAAAGGGCTGCATATGGTGACTCTCCCAATGGCCCTGTGTCCTCCTCCTTGCCTCTACTCTCATCCTCTGTTGTCATGGCATATCTCGATCCTCTAGGAGAGAAGTCACGTGCTGCCGCCTGTAGTAGGCGCTCCTGTAGCTCTCCCAATGGCCCTGTGTCCTCCTCCTCGCCTCTACTCTCATCCTGTACTGTCATGGCATATCTCGATCCTCTAGGAGAGAAGTCACGTGCTGCCGCCTGTATAGGCGCTCCTGTAGCTCTCTCTTGAAGAGTATCGCTATACCTCCAGATCCTCTTGATGTGCTCTGCCGTGTGGTCCCCCTATATGTAAACTCCCACTAATAGCCTCTACTTTGGGTAGCCCCCTCTCTGGGCTCTGGTGCATCTCTGTAAGTAGTATGATGTCACGTCCCTCCATGACCTCCTCGATCCTCCCAGGATGTGTCCAAAGTGCTCCATTGCAGTTCCAAAGTGCTATGTGTATCTGTGAATCTGGATCCTCCATAGCCGATGTCCCATAGGCCGCCTGGCGCTAATCGGTGGCCCTGCCATCGATGATGACACAGCCATTGCGATAGAATGCTCTCTTGCCCTCTTTTCGGGCTTGTAGGACTCTCGGCATGCATGTTTTCCTGTGTTCTATCTGCATCCTTGTAAGGTCGTCATCCAAATAGATGGGATTTCCATGTAATCCTCGTAGAATCACCCTCTTCCTCATGACGGTGACCCTCTCATCTCTCCTGCAAACTGTAGGATGAGGGCTCGCTTGCGTGTTGAGTCTTTCCTAGATCTCCATGCTTTGGTGAAGGGGAGAGGGTCCTCTTCCCCTGTAGCCGACCTTCATGCATAGAAGCTGTCCATCTTTCTCGAGAGTGGAGTCGGGTGTCTCGGCTATACCTGTGACTCAAATGTTGAGGCGGCGGGCATGCCTCATCTTCTCCTCCTTAATGCTGGTGTGAATGATTTGGTGTTCTTCCCTTTGAGTCTTCTCCCTCACTTCTTTATTGATGTTCTTCTTCACCACCTCAACCCATCCTGACTGCTTGGCTTCGAGTTTTCCCTCCATGTCCTTTGTGATCTCCTTGGAGATCTCTTCTTTGATGGCCGTGAGAGTGTTGTCATTGATCTCCCCTTCTTCCTTCTCGGTGTTCTTAACGGCTACCAGTTCCACTTTCAATGCACTCAACTCCTCCTTGAGTGTTGTGTTCTCTTTTTCAAGGTCCGTGACCCGTGCTTCGAGGGCCATGATGTGCAGGTGTAGTTTGTTCTCCACCTCATTGAGGTTGGAATCGGATGTCTTCTTGTTCTCCTTGATTAGTGCCTTCATTGTCGTCTTGAGGGCCTCGAGCTTCTCTTGGAGACTCAGAGAGAGAGAGAGAGAGAGAGAGAGAGAGAGAGAGAGAGAGAGAGAGAGAGAGAGAGAGAGAGAGAGAGAGAGAGCAAAAAAAGGAAGAAGATGCAGAGAGCAAGAAAGAGAACTAGAAGAGAAGCAGAAAAGAAAGAGAGAAGGAAGAAGAACAATGGTGAAAGAAGAGCAAAAGGAAGAAGGGGCGAAAAAAAGCACAAGAAGGAAAGAAGCTAGAGGAAGAAGATGCAGAGAGCAAGAAAGAGAACTAGAAGAGAAGCAGAAAAGAAAGAGAGAAGGAAGAAGAACAATGGTGAAAGAAGAGCAAAAGGAAGAAGGGGCGAAAAAAAGCACAAGAAGGAAAGAAGCTAGAGGAAGAAGAAAAAGCAAGAAGTGAAAAGAAAGAAAAGAAGAGAGAGGAAAACAAAAAAAAAACAAGAGAGTAAAAGGAGAAGGAAAAAGAAGATAGAGGCTCCTTTTTTTGTTGGTTATAAGAGAGTGAGCCTTTATTTTAACACCAAGTCAATGGATCTAGGTTTTTTTTTTCACCAAGAGAGGCCAAGAGACATGGATGGTATGAATGGTGGCATCTCCAATGGCAAGGGCTTACTCTAAGTACGTGTAGACTATGTGATATAAACATAGGATGCCCTACGGGTTATATTTGGTAGAGTTGGTGCTGATGAGATAAGCTAATCCACGTGGCATCAATGTATTGATTGGGGTAAAGATATTACAAGCATGAGTTTCTTCGAGTAAATATAATAAGCACACTTTTTTCTCATTTACACCTGCTCTGAGGCATGCTTCATCATTTGTACTGCCATCTCTACAAGCTTAGTTTGTGGTGGGATGCTTTGGCAATACATATGCTTTTTGTCTATGCAAACAAAGAAAAGGTTAGTTTTTAAAAAGTTTTATATTTCCCCACTCTGTATTGCAAATTTGAGATTACAAGAATGAAGTATGGAGCAGTAAAAGGCATCGTAAAGCAGCAAGTTTGACATTGAAAACTTCAAGAATATTAAAAATGATTAACTCCCTCCACTTTCAACACTAAAAGCGTTTTCTCTGAACGGGGGAAGGACACGTTCCCCAATGATTATAAAATTTAGCAAGAATTATGCCATACCTTGTGTATGTAAAAAAAAAATGTCAATAACACATATATACACTAAAGAAGTATTATTGTATTGACTTCATCAAGGACTGACATTGATTAACATGTTGTGCAAGGATGGTGTAAGAGGTGTCTTCTACATCTGCCTTGTTCTTGAAAATTGCACTCAAAATTCTATTAAGTATACTTTTAATGCAATTCTTGTTCCTGTGTTGACAAGTAATTGGAATAAATTTCTCTTGTTGCAGTCTTATGTCGTCCCATAAAGCTATCTTATTTCACATAGTAACACTGCGAATGAATCATAAAAAAATACGAGAATCCACAAGCATAGTTGCCCGCTCGTTACCTGCGCATTCTACCTACTGGAGTGAAGGGGGAGCTTTTATAAATACTAGTGGGTTGACCCGTGCTTCGCACATCTCCTCAAACATCCAAATTCAAATTCTACCCCAACCTCCTCCTCCTCTTCTCGAACGTCCAAATTCTCGCCATGTCGTCCAAATTCTTGCCACATGATGGCACCTTTGTGAAACTCTTATATAAATAGAGATCCTTTATATAATATAGATGACATCCTTTACACATGGCAGCCTTGGGGCCCTTCGTATTAAAAAGGGCATATTCTATAGAATTAATTAAAAAAAATGTTATAGGAGATCCTTTATATAATATAGATAGAATAGATGACATCCTCCAAAAAAAGAAGCTCCAACCATAATTTTAACTGTGTTTTTCCAGTTCTTGGTAATGGAGTGGGTGTAGTGTACTTTATTAACCACATTTCCCGCCTCCACAAGCAACACATGACGTGAATCAACAGAACACACACATACGTCTTCTTGGGATCTTTATCTAAGGGGCCAGGAGCGAGGGAGAGAGATGATTGGTTTTGCAATTGCTGTGGACGATGCCATGGAAGGCCCCCCTCATTGGTAGTCCCAACGTGGCCTTTATGGTGGAACATCAGCAGCCAAGAGGCGCCCAATCAGAGGCTGCCATGTTGCTGGATATGGGTCAAAGGCTCTTGTGTTCCCTCAGAAACGTTGACTCTCGTCGTTGCAGCCTCTCCTGCAACCCTCCACGTGGCTCTTTCTTGGCTGCCCATTGCAGCACCCGGAGACTTGATGTGGTCATCTCTTCCAGGTAACCCTTTCACCCCAGCCATGTGTGCCCCTTCCATCATGAAGGGTATACTTGTATATCTTTTGAGAATGTGCAAAGATCTTGGGTCAACTGAGAGTTGGAGCATACACTAGCTTGTAGCATGAATGCAGAGTGGTCTAGGTTGCTGAAGAGGAGGAAACGCATACTAGTCTGGCCCGACAACGCTGTGTAGGAGAATGCCTGCTTTGAAGGAAAGAATGCAAACCAGTTTGTGTTGGTGAAGGGCATACGAGTCTCTCTCAACACAAAGTCGGATCATGCATTTGCAGCATGCATGCAAAGAATTGCAGATTAGTCTGGGTTGGTAAATGCACACTGGTCTGGGTTGATGAAGGAGTAGGAAATCCACCTACGGATTCGGTTCTTATTTGGGCTGCCGAAGGAGTAGGGAATCTACCTATGGTCTTAGTTCCCATCTAGAACTGGTGAGCTGGGAGGCTGAGCCCATTCAGCGACGAAGATGGGAAGTCTGTGTGGATTCCCTCCCATCATTCCCTTAGCCACAGATTTTGTGGAAGACAAAACCTATCTTTTATATGTCCATCCTGTACTTCTCATTTTCTTGCAATGTGATTGGAGAATCTTTTTGATTGATTGTTCTTGCAATATGATTGGAGCGCTGAAATCAATTATGCCAGAGGTTCAAATTCAAGGTAGAATCAGTAATGCATGTGTCTGTTTGATTGGGTCAAAGCCACGGAATCTGTGGCCCTGGGAGTGATGGGAAGGAAATGCATACTAATCTGGAGATGGAGCAGGCAGTTGCCGCATGCATGCATAGAAATGCAGGCTAACCTGAGTTTTTGAAGGGAGGAAATGCATACTAGTTTGGGTTGATGCAGTGTTGGAGCATGCGTGTGAAGCATGGATACAGAAATGCAGACTAGTCTGGGTTGGGGAAGGAAGTAATGACAAAGAAAGGAAGCATATGTATCCATGTGATATGCTGGCTCTTTTAACATGGGGATCAAAGACAAATCCCTAGTACAAGTGACATTCATCCCAGGGATCCAAGCCACAGTCTTAGTACATTTTGTGTTTAATCTGCATGGTCATCTATCACAATGCTGTGAAGCTTGGTGGTTGCATGTTTACAAGGATCCTAAGTCAAATTTGGTCACCATTTCTGGTGCTGAGGCTAGAGACAGCATAGGTAGGGAACATTTGTATAGGACATACTATATGAAACAACAAACTGGAATCACTTTGTTGATGGTCAAGTTGTCGAGCTCTCACGTTAGATAGATGACTCGTGCTTCATTACAGGATTGAAACATGGTCTCCAGGAGTTGTAGGATCGAATGTGAGAAACAATGGATTGCTTGACTGAAAGAGCAATCACGGCCATTGCTTGAGCATCACGGGCATCCCATTGTCTTTGATCTTCAGTGGGTCTTGGAAGCAATGTTGAAATGCCCGACACCACTTGTGCCATAGTTTGAGTCCCCCTTGGTGTTGGGAGGTGCCAGGAGTTGGCGGCAATGCTGGAATGCGTGACACCACTTGTGCCATAGTTTGAGTCCCCCTTGGTGCTAGGAGGTGCTAGGAGTTGGTGTTGCAAGATGAGGCTCTTGCCCTGTGACAATCTCCCATAGCCCCCTGGCTATTAGTAGACTCTTCATCACGAAGCTCCATAGTGAGTAGTTGGGACCATTAAGCGGATCTTCAATTGTCATGAACCCACCAAACCCAGAAGGATCATTGGTATTTTCTCTTTGCGACATCCTCGCAGTATGGGATTTCCCAAAGCTAGAGAGGGTACTAGGAACAAGAAAGCCCCCCTTGATGTGAGCTCTTGGGAAAGTAAGAGAAGGAGAGAAGTACGGGAGTGTGCACACAAGGCACCGGGATATGATGGTATGAAAGGTGCGATCAAAGTATACGAAAAACATGATGTATACTAGTGAGTTAACACAAGACCTTGGGAGTGTTGCACATGAATAGGAGTGCCTAGATGGTATGCACAATAACAAGAGTGTCTATGGATGCTTCCATCTCACAAATCCTCCCCTTATGAACAAGAATTCTCAAATATGGAGCATAGAAGCTTTGAATTTGTCAAAAAAAGTGCAGCAAAAGAAAGCCCCAAAATACATGTACCTTTGTGAATAGGATGTTGGTGTGTGTTGTTCCACTTCTTCTCTCTTTCCCTCAAAAGCACAAGACACACCAGGAAGCCTTTGAATGACCACTTGGTGGAGCTAGGCGTCTTAGAACCGCGGGCGGAGCTCCGACGGGGTTGCGTTTCTTGGGCCAACGTGGAGAGGCGGCGGAAGTGGTCTCAGAGCCACAAGGCTGGGTGGAAGTGAAGGCGGTGGTGTTCTCAAAGCTACGAGGTTGGGCAGAGGTGGAGTGGAGTTGCGATGCTGGTTGAGGTGGTGCGTGTTCATAGTCACAAAAAAACCTATTTCGTCATTTCGAAACATACAAAACGTGTCTAAAAAACCTTGAAACCTCTTGGCCAGGGAAGTTTTGAGAAAAAAAAACTCATGTTTTGAACATTTTTTTGTTTTGTTTTGTTTTGTTTTTTTTTGCTTTTTTTCCTTGAGTAGATCCTATTGTAGTAGTAATTGCAGTGTCTATGGGCCCTCTATAGGAAATGGTGTACACAATAGAGCTGAAATCTATGGTGGGTGGAAGATATCCATAGTGTAGAAAGAAAGAAAGAAAGAAAGATTTTATTAACGTCTTCCAAAAGACCGAACTCAGCCTATGAGACAAATCGGAGTACCTGTATGGGGTATCCTCTGTCATCCCAACAAAATGAAAAAGTACTGAATAAAAAAGCTGAATCTGGGTGTGCAGGGGATGGAGCTCTATTACTAGGAGAATGCAAAGCTATATGCATGGAGTATACAATCATGATATGCAACCTAGCTAGCTCCATCCTGTACCATACTGGGGGTATAAAATGGTATACATCAGTGAAGGGGGTGTCCACAGCTCCCTGAAGAATATGCCTGGGTGTGCTCTGAAGCGAGCCAATCGCTCCGCACCTTCTCTGTGAAACTGAGCTCTGATCTCTGTCATCTCTCTCTGGTATAGGCGTGGTGTCCGAAAGCCAGGTGTCCTCTGTCTCCTGCGGGCTCTAAGTGTCTCTGCTCTCTGGAGAGTAATTCCCTGCCGTGTAGGGACTGGGAGGGGTATGGATCTCTGAAAAAATGTAGTAATCTGTGTCTGTCGCCCCCCCTCTGGAGCTGTCTGAGCCTGTAATAATGTCTCTCTGTGGCGCTGTATGTCTAGAATGTATCTCCCCAGTATGCGCTGGTCTGCTGTCTCAAAGATCTGGCGTAGGGAATGTGGCTCTCTGAATAAAATGGGATATCTCTCTCTGATGGCTGTATATGCTCTGCATCTGCATACATAATGCTCCTCACTCTCCACCTCCTCTCTGCACAATCTGCATACCCTCTCCTCTCGGGGGATCCGTGCTGCTCTGCCAGTCTCAATCTCCAATTGGTGTGATGAAACTCTGAGCTGACCAATAGCCACTCGGGAGCTGTGTGGTAAAAAGCCCTCCATGTATCTAGGCCTCTCTATAAATCCATCATCAGTGATACTCATGAAGTGATCTCTATAGTATAGCATCTTCGGTGGAAGAGGCTGTGTAGGCGATATCCATGTCTCTCGTGTATAGAGCTGCCATAGATCCTGTCTCAATACTCTGTTCCTCTCACTATGAGAGAGACGGATATGTGGTGCATCCCTGTCATACTGGAATGGTGGTAGATGATCCATGTCTAGGCCATGCTGTGAGAACCAATGTGTGACCTGTGCATACCATGATCCTCTGTCTCCTGCCTCAGCCAACTGTCTAGATGCCTGAAAAGCTCTGTGTGATAATCTGTCCTGTGGCATCTCTCTGAATCTGTCTAGCAGGCATATAGTCTGAAATATGGCCTCTACCATCATAGGAGGCGCAGCAAACTCTGCTCGGATAATGTCATGAGGTACTGACGGTTTGCTGCGTATCATGCGTGCCATCATGAGGGCCTGTGGTCTCTCTATCTGTGTCCACCAATGGGTAGCAAGGCCTGGCGCCCATACTGCTGCTCCATACATCAATGCCGGTGTGACTAATGTGTCAAATAGCCACCCCTTCGTCTGGGGCTCCTGAAAATGCGCCTGGTGGCACTGTCTCTCTAGCATAGCCAATGCTGCATATCCCCGTGTCAATCTAGCTCTGGCTGCTGAACCCATGGTAAAGCGTGTGGCTGCTGCAGAGAAGGTAACCCCTAGGTACACGTATGATGTCACCACCTCCACCTGGCATCCGGCGAGAGTGAATGTCAGCTGACTCCTGCCCTGTCTCGATGTATGAAAGACCATAACCTTGGTTTTCCCAAGGTTCACAGTAAGACCCCTCTGTGTGCAGGTGTGGGTGGAAGATATCCATAGTGAAGAGAGAGAGAGAGAGAGAGAGAGAGAGAGAGAGATTTTATTAACGTCTTCCAAAAGACTGAACTCGGCCTATGAGACAAATCAGTGTACCTGTGTGGGGTATCCTCTGTCATCCCAACAAAATGAAAAAGTACTGAACTAAAAAGTTGAATCTGGGTGTGCAATAAGTACAATGAGTGGGGGAGGGGATGGAGCTCTACTACTAGGAGAATGCAAAGCTATATGCATGGGGTATACAATCATGATATGCAACCTAGCTAGCTCCATCTTGTACCATACTGGGGGTATAAAATGGTATACATCAATGAAGGGGGTGTCCACAGCTCCCTGAAGAACATGCTTGGGTCTGCTTTGAAGCGAGCTAGTTGCTCCACACCCTCTCTGTGAAACTGAGCTCTGATCTCTGTCATCTCTCTCTGGTATAGGCGTGGTGTCCGAAAGCTAGGTGTCCTCTGTCTCCTTCGGGCTCTGAGTGTCTCTGCTCTCTGGAGAGTAATTCCCTGCTGTGTAGGGGTTGGGAGTGGGGTGGATCTCTGAAAAAATGTAGTAATCTGTGTCTGTCGTCCCCTCTCTGGAGCTGTATGAGCTTGTAATGATGTCTCTCTGTGACGCTGTATGTCTAGAATGAATCTCCCCAGGTCTGGTGCCTCAAAGAGCTGGTGTAGGGAATGTGGCTCTCTGAATAAAATGGGATCTCTCTCTCTGATGGCTGTATATGCTCTGCATCTGCATACATAATGCTCCTCACTCTCCACCTCCTCTCTGCACAATCTGCATACCCTCTCCTCTCGGGGGATCCGTGCTGCTCTGCCAGTCTCGATCTCTAATCGATGTGATGAGACTCTAAGCCGACCAATAGCTACTCGGGAGCCGTGTGGTAAAAAGCCCTCCATGTATCTAGGCCTCTCTATAAATCCATCATCAGTGATACTCATGAAGTGATCTCTGTAGTACAGCATCTTTGATGGAAGAGGCTGTGTAGGCGATATGCATGTCTCTCGTGTATAGAGCTGCCATAGGTCCTGTCTCAATACTCTGTTCCTCTCACTATGAGAGAGATGGATATGTGGTGCATCCCTGTCATACTAGAATGGTGGTAGATGATCCATGTCTAGGCCATGCTGTGAGAACCAATGTGTGACCTATGCATACCATGATCCTCTGTCTCTTGCCTGAGCCAGCTGTCTAGATGCCTCAAAAGCTCTGTATGACAATCTGTCTTGTGGCATCTCTCTGAATCTCTCTAGCAGGCATATAGTATGGAATATGGCCTCTACCATCATAGGAGGCGCAGCAAACTGTGCTCGGATAATGTCACGAGGTACTGACGGTTTGTTGCGTATCATGCGTGCCATCATGAGGGCCTGTGGTCCATAGTCACAAGGGAACGTCGTTCCAAGCTCTTGGAACGGGGGAACGCGTTCCATAGAGATAGCCGTTCCCGTTCCCGTTCCAAAATGGCACCGCAGACCATGTAAGAAATATAAGTGAACTATGTATCATGTAGAACACATCTATGCATTATCATGGCCATTACTGAGATGGTTTGAGGTTCTTTCTTTACTATGCCTCTTTCCAAAGCATTTACAGATATATAAAGTAAATTTATAAACACATTTATGCAATGATGTGGCGTTCCCGATTCCGTTCCCTTTTATTCAAGCTTTTCGTTCCCGTTCCAAACAGTCATCCGTTCCCCAAAACGTTCCCGTTCCCTTGTGACTATGCTGTGGTCTCTCTATCTGTGTCCACCAATGGGTAGCAAGGCCTGGCGCCCATACCGTTGCTCCATACATCAGTGCCGGTGTGACTAATGTGTCAAATAGCCACTCCTTCGTCCGGGGCTCCTGAAAATGCGCCTGGTGGCACTATCTCTCTAGCATAGCCAATGCTGCATATCTCCGTGTTAATCTAGCTCTGGCTGCTGAACCCATGGTGAAGCGCGTGGCTGCTGCAGAGAAGGTAACCCCTAGGTACACATATGATGT
Organism: Cibotium barometz; assembly: GCF_041138505.1. Taxonomy (NCBI): domain Eukaryota; kingdom Viridiplantae; phylum Streptophyta; class Polypodiopsida; order Cyatheales; family Cibotiaceae; genus Cibotium; species Cibotium barometz. The sequence goes on from NC_141048.1 coordinate 15,648,935, forward strand.
CACCACCTCCACCTGGCGTCCTGCGAGAGTGAATGTCAGCTGACTCCTGCCCTGTCTCGAGAGAGAGAGAGTGTAAGCCCAGTAGGGTGTGCATTGACAGACTCAACCACGTGTCCAAGAGATAAAAACATAAAGAGAGAGAGGGGAGAGAGAAAAGGGAACCCGGAATGGGGATCTTGCACAGTACACCACGGGGAACAGGCCCCACCCCCTTTCAGGAATTTATTCAGGAACAATCCACGAGCACGTTGGCCAGGATCAATACAATCAATGAATACAAAACAGACAGATATGTCGATGTAGGATATCCAAGTCGATGTCGATGTCGATGTACAAGATCTTTGATGTCGAGCGCACCACGGGGATGACCCACAAGTATCTCTCATCGGGCTAGTACCAAATCCAAATCCAATGAATCCAAGTCCAATGAATCCAAATCCAAATCCAAGTCCAAGTACAAGTCCAAGTCCAAGTTCCATAACCAAGTTCCATGTTCATGTCCAACCTATATGTCCAAGTTCCATGTTTATGTCCAAGCTTCATGTTCCATGTTCAAGCTCTATGCCCAAGTTCTCGATGTCCAAGCTATATGTCCAAGTCCAAGAAACACTCGCTCATCCCATGAGTAATATCCACAACTCCTATAGCCTTGTCCGTGAAGAAAACCATGGAAAAGCTCTTTCTCTCAAGAAAAACTGATATAAAACCTATTTTAATGGTTTTTGGGCGATAAAAACATTCAAAAATCAGTTTTTAGGGTTTTTGGAGCAATTTTAGGGTTTTTGAAATCTCTGTCCATACAGCTCCGTACATGTCCATACATGCGTCCGTATTGCCCATGCATATGCCCATACAAGTCTAGGGCTGACCGTACATCTGTAAAGCATGCTGGAGAAGGTGTTGATGGCGAAAAAGAAGCTCTTCATGATCATAATGATGTCCACACATACTCCACGATCTCCTTCAATCTTCAATGATCTTGTTCATGGTACTACAAGAGAAGTCCAATCCTTTTTATACTTGTCAGAGACCGTGCTTTTTGCCAAAAAACCTTCATGCTTTTGCTTTGCCTTTTTAAGCTTTTCTTTTCTCTTTTTACTTTTATTAATAAAATACTACTCAACTTTTGGTGCTTTGCTTTTTTGGCTCTAAGGCCTTGCTTTTTGGCCTTAGAGTTACTTTTTGAGAAAGCGTCTTTCAGCTTTTTGGTCCGGCTCAGTCTCCTCTTTCCAATGGTGCCCTTGGCTCGCAATCAACCTTGTTTGACTTTTTCTTGTTTCCCTGCTTTTTGACCAAGAATGGTGCTTTTTCTTAATCAATCCTTATGGACCCTGACCCCATGTCTTCTTCCACCTGTCTAGTGTCCGGGCATGGGTTTCATCATGTGAAATAGAGCTAGGAGGACCAAATAGTTAGAGAGAGAGAGAGAGAGAGAGAGAGAGAGAGAGAGAGAGAGAGAGATTAAGCGTCTACTGAAGACCCAATGGGCCTATGAGACCAAAGTGATACGATAATGTCCATGGCGTATCTCATCATGGAATGGAAAATAAAACAGAAAGAAAACATAAACATAGCTATCTCACTGGGGTGATACAAAACTGTCCATGGAAACTCATCATGGAATACTAAGAACATAGAAACATGAGAGAGAGAGAGAGAGAGAGAGAGAGAGAGAGAGAGAGAGAGAGAGAGAGCTGTATTAACGTCTACTAGAGGCCGAACTCGACCTATGAGACAAATCAATGTACAACTGTCAATGTCCTCTAGGTGTCCAGAAAAAAAAGGGATAAAATGAACATGAAATAAACTATGAAAGTACTGAGCTAGTGGGGGGGGGGGTGATGGATGGAGCACTACTGCTAGAGAGAGAGAGAGAGAGAGAGAGAGAGAGAGAGAGAGAGAGAGAGAAAGATTTTATTAACGTCTTCCAAAAGACCGAACTCGGCCTATGAGACAAATTAGTGTACCTGTGTGGGGTATCCTCTATCATCCCAACAAAATGAAAAAGTACTGAACTAAAAAAAAAGCTGAATCTGCGTGTGCAATAAGTACAATGAGTGGGGGGGAGGGGATGGAGCTCTACTACTAGGAGAATGCAAAGCTATATGCATGGAGTATACAATCATGATATGCAACCTAGCTAGCTCCATCCTGTACCATACTGGGGGTATAAAATGGTATACATCAATGAAGGGGGTGTCTACAGCTCCCTGAAGAACATGCTTGGGTATGCTCTGAAGCGAGCCAGTCGCTCGGCACCCTCTCTCTGAAACTGAGCTCTGATCTCTGTCATCTCTCTCTGGTATAGGCGTGGTGTACGAAAGCCAGGTGTCCTCTGTCTCCTGTGGGCTCTGAGTGTCTTTGCTCTCTGGAGAGTAATTCCCTGCTGTGTAGGGGCTGGGAGTGGGATGGATCTCTGAAAAAATGTAGTAATCTGTGTCTGTCGTCCCCCCTCTGGAGCTGTCTGAGCCTGTAATGATGTCTCTCTGTGACGTATGTCTAGAATGAATCTCCCCAATATGTGTTGTCTGTTGCCTCAAAGATCTGGCGTAGGGAATGGGGCTCTCTGAATAAAATGGGATATCTCTCTCTCATGGCTGTATATGCTCTGCATCTGCATACATAATGCTCCTCACTCTCCACCTCCTCTCTGCACAATCTGCATACCCTCTCCTCTCGGGGGATCCGTGCTGCTCTGCCAGTCTCAATCTCCAATGGATGTGATGAAACTCTAAGCTGACCAATAGCCACTCGGGAGCCGTGTGGTAAAAAGCCCTCCATGTATCTAGGCCTCTCTATAAATCCATCATCAGTGATACTCATGAAGTGATCTTTGTAGTACAACATCTTTGGTGGAAGAGGCTGTGTAGGCGATATCCATGTCTCTCGTCTATAGAGCTGCCATAGGTCCTGTCTCAATACTCTGTTCCTCTCACTATGAGAGAGACGGATATGTGGTGCATCCTTGTCATACTGGAATGGTGGTAGATGATCCATGTCTAGGCCATGCTGTGAGAACCAATGTGTGACCTGTGCATACCATGATCCTCTGTCTCCTGCCTCAGCCAGTTGTCTAGATGCCTCAAAAGCTCTGTATGACAATCTGTCCTATGTCATCTCTCTGAATCTATCTAGCTGGCATATAGTATGGAATATGGCCTCTACCATCATAGGAGGCGTAGCAAACTGTGCTCGGATAATGTCATGAGGTATTGACGGTTTGTTGCGTATCATGCGTGCCATCATGAGGGCTTGTGGTCTCTCTATCTGTGTCCACCAATGGGTAGCAAGGCCTGGTGCCCATACCGCTGCTCCATACATCAGTGTCGGTGTGACTAATGTGTCAAATAGCCACCCCTTCGTCCGGGGCTCCTGAAAATGCGCCTGGTGGCACTGTCTCTCTAGCATAGCCAATGTTGCATATCCCCGTGTCAATCTAGCTCTGGCTGCTGAACCCATGGTGAAGTGCGTGGCTGCTGCAGAGAAGGTAACCCCTAGGTACACGTGTGATGTCACCACCTCCACCTGGCATCCTGCGAGAGTGAATGTCAGCTGACTCCTGCCCTGTCTCGATGTATGCAAGACCATAACCTTGGTTTTCCCAAAGTTCATAGTAAGACCCCTTTGTGTGCAGAAATCATCGAGTGCATGTAGATGCTGCTGTAGACCTCTTGGAGACTCAGACACTAATACAATATCATCAGCATAAAGCGTAATATGTACTGAGGTACCTGCAAGATCAACTCCATCTCCGCCTCCCTGTGTAATGAAGTCAAGCACCTCATCAATGTATAACCCAAATAGCGTGGGGGAAAGTGGGCATCCTTGCTTCACACCAATGGTGCTAGCAATAGTCTCGGACATACCTCCTGGGCATCTGACTCGCCCAAAAACCTGCCCATATAATGCATAGATGCCCCATGTCATATCTGTTGGTATTAAAAATGCCAAGAGACTGCAGGCGTTGAAAGGGCCTCTCTCGTGGTACTGTGTCAAATGCCTTGTGGAAATCCACAAAGCAGCAATAGAGCTTTCTCTTCCTCACTCTGGCCTGATCAATCATACATCTCAAAGTGAATACATGGTCAGTGGTAGAGAAAGCTCTCCTGAAGCCTGCCTGCCCTGATGAGCGTAAACCTGCTCGCTCAGCATATAAGCTAAGCTCTTGCTCCAATACTACACCATAGAGTTATGGATACATGAATACATGAATATGGAGGAGTACAAAAGTGACAGTGAGTACAACAGTATATGGCTGGAGTGGTAATCATCCTAGGAGCTCTAGCATGGGTCTCTGCCGGATGGCTTGGATATCTGCCACAGTGAGATGCCTAGTTGGACGAGCCCGATGCCTCGCAATGATGCTCTGAATCCTCCGGTGTAGGCATCGTCTCCGATGTGAGGATCTGCGAGCCCTCGGGCGTCTGGATCTGCCCAACTGGATAGCTCTCTCAACTAGAGTCCCACGGGGTGCCCACTGTTGGGCTGTCGGCTGTGTCCCCTCCCGGGTAGTCCCTTTAAAGAAGTCAGTAATCTGTCTGTGGATTCCCTGCCAGTCGGTGCTCCTGATAATGGACTCTCTGAGCCTGCGGATCTCCAGGAGATACCCAAGCATCGCTGATCACAATAGTCCATGACTCAGCCCGTGGTCCAAATCCCTCTCTCAAAAGGCAATGGTAGCGCCTTCAAATCTCATAATATGCTGTGCAACGACAGATGTAGTGCTCCTCGGTCTTTGGCTCTATCCAGCAAATCTGACAAATCCTGTCCCTTGGAGGTATGCCTCTAAATCTGCCTGTCTCTATCTCTAACTGATGTGAAGAGGTGCAGATCTGCTCAGTGGCACACCTCAATCCATGAGACAGATGGGTATCCATGTAGCTCGGTCTAAGTATAAAGCCATCCTCAGTGGTGCGGAGAAGATGGTCTCTATAGAAAGCCATCTTCGTCCCCAACTCATGTGAGGGCTCTAGCCATGTCCTCCTAGTGTCCAACTGAATGAGGTCCTGTTTGATGACTCTACTAATCTTAGAATGTGTCAAGGTGAGAGAGGGTGCCTCCAGAGAGTACTGGAAGGGTAGAAGTCTGTCTAAACTGAACCCATGGAGCTCAAACGAGGATGCTATCTGGGCATACCAACATGAAGTGTCTCCCTCCATGGCTAGCTAATGAGAGGACTCTAAAGCAAGTCGTGCATACCGGTGTCGGGGAAGCTCCCAGGTGCTATGAATGAAAGACACTGATCTGGCAAGAGCCTCGACTACGATCGGTGGTGCTCCCATCTCGGCTCTGATAATCTCATGGGGTACCGAGGCCTTAGCCCGAATCATCCTGGAGATCATGGACACAAGTGGTCTCTCCATCGATCTCCATCCATTGTATGTGCGTCCTGATCGTCGACTGTGACGATCTAGGCTAGGCCCCCAGATCTATACTCCATATAGCATAGCCGATGTGACCAGCGTGTCAAAAAGCCACAGCTTAGTGCGTTGCTCCTGAAATTGTACTTGTGAGCACATCCTCTCTAGACCTCCTAGTGCTGCATATCCTCTAGTCAATCTGGCCTTTGCTGCCCCCCTCATGGAAAATGTGGGCCTAGTGAACACCACTCCAAGATATGTGTATGAGTCAACATACTCCACTGTCTCCTGTCCATATGTGAAAATAGGCGCTGATCTCCAGACCCACTGAGCTGTAGTGTTAAACACCATAACCTTGGTCTTACCAAGGTTAACTGAGAGCCCACTGTCCTGTGCATAAGCATGTAAAGTATCCAAGTGCCTTTGCATACCCTCTGGTGAGTCTGCTATAAGCACAATATCATCAGCATATAAGAGCAGAGGTATCCAAGTGCCGGCCAACTGGGCTCCTCTGTCCCCTCGTGTCCCAATATAATCAGAGATCTCATCAATGTATAGTCCAAATAGAGTCGGAGAGAGCGGGTAGCCCTGTTTCACCCCTATAGTGGAGTGTACTGGTTGGGAGAGACCCTCTGAAGTCCGCACCTGCCCAACTACTGTCTCATAAAGTGCCATAATACCCCAAATGAGCTCACATGGAACCCCCAAGTCTTGTAGCCTGCGCATCAGTCTAGCTCTGGGCACTGTGTCAAAGGCCACAGTAGATCCTCCTCCCATGTGCTCTGCCCTCCTCAATAATAGCCCTGAGGGTAAGGATATGATCCAAAGTAGAGAATCTCCTCCTGAAACCGGCTTGTCCCTGAGTGTCTCTCTGCCCATCTGCCCAACTCCTGCTCAAGAATAGAGGCATATAGCTTGGCCAGACGTAGCTTGATTGATTATGTTGAAGATTCACCAAGTACATGCTTTTGTAGGCAAGCAGCCTTATCTTTTGACCCATTCAAACACATCAGAGAATGACACATGGCAAGGTACTGACATCATTGCTTATGTCATACACATTTATCTTATCCACTCTAAGAGTGGATTCACACGCACGCTTACACACACATATTTAAGCCCTTTTAGAGGCTGTTCACACAAATGGGTACACTAACATGAAGCTCCGAAATACCCAACAAACCCCCCTTCGGAGCAAAGGTGGGAGTGTGACGAGGAACCTTTACTAGTCAGGAATACACATGCTTCAATTTTGGTAAGAACTTGGCTTAGAGGCTGGTAAGCTTGGCTGAGAGGCTAGTGAGCTTGCCCCCGTTCAGCTTCATTTCTTCATTTTGAGCAAGAGTCAGAGCCTGGTCATATGTACTTGGTTCAAAGTTACGAATTGTGAACCAAATGTTAGAGTCCAATCCACGAATGAATTGGTCCATCTTAGCCTGCGCAGATAATCCTAACTGCTCTGCTAAAGTAATAACTTTACCGGAAAACTGAAGCACTGGGGATCCGTTCTGTCTGAGTCCATAGAACTCATCTTTCAGACCAGTCATGTACTGGGGCGGGAGAAATTCGGTCTTCAGGTCATGGACAAAGATGTCCCAGTCAAAGGCTGTGACACCTGTGGCCTGGTCTGTATGAATACTAGACCAATGCTGCCACCAAGTGACTGCCTCACCAGTGAGATGGGGAGCCGCTAAGTGGACTTTATCTTGTGGGTCTATGATGTTAGCTAATGGAAAATGAGCATTAAATTGATCAATAAATTGATAAACTGATGAATGATCACACTTACCATCATACTTATTGAAGTTTGGTTGACTGCAAATGACGGTGGTTGATGTTGCTGCGGACTGCGGGTTGGTGACACCTATGACTGGGGAGACTGACGAGAGTTGCTGATACCTCAAGTGTATGGCCTCCTTTTCCTGTTGGTGCTCGCGTAACATACGTTCTTGATCAAGCTCACGTTGGTGTTCTCGAGCGGTGAGTTCAGCACGACGCTGGTCTTCGTCGATCTTGCGTTGGGCTTCCTCATAGTCCCGTCTTTCTGCTTTTTCTTCTTTCCTTCGGGCCTCATCCTCTCCTTTGTTGTTCCATCTGAAAGAAGAGGGAGATGTAGTCGGGTGCTGCTGGAGGCGGAGGAGGATGTGCTGCTATTGCCTCCAAGAGTTGGAGACGCTCCATGAGCAGCTGGTTCTGAGCTCTCAGAAGAGCTATGGTGTCTGCTGTAGGCGGAAGAACATGGTCTCCTTCGGGGGAGACGTCTTCTGGCTGATGAGTACTCTCTTCTGTAGACATGATGCTGAAGTCAGTGGTCGTGCCGGAACGCAATCTAACCATCCAAGGATGCCCCCATGCTAGGATACGGTGCGTGTGGTCAATCTGAATCTGATACCAATGTAATATGCAGCGGAAGTCTTTGTATTGGAAGATCCTGTCGTCACACAAATGCTCACACCGTCTTCTATATCTTGAGTTAAGCAATCCACTTTAATACTTCAAACTTTAAAGAGATGAGAGAGAGATATATGAGAACTGTACACCAGATTGGGTTCCAAATTATCCACTGAAGGGCCCCCTATCCCATTAACGAGATAGTATTTGCTTTATTACTCTAGAGAGAATGACTGTGGATTGTAGATAAGCCAAACGCAAGATCTCGGAGGATCGGAAGCCTGGCTGAACTGTACACGGCTGTAGAAACACCTCAATGAACTGATCTCGAGCCTATGCACTCTTCCCAAGGTCATGAAGAAGGGCTGCACACCTGAGGCTGAGAGAGGACTGCGGTGGACTGTTCTAAGCTATGTAACTATGCTGTAAATGCTTATGAATGATATGTTACCTTCACCAGCAGATGACTGTTGCATGTATGGAGGATGCACAGAAGACAGAATACTGTTGTAGAACTGATGCTGGACTGAAACGCAGACTGTAGACTGAAACGCAATGCTGGAAACTGCTGTAGATCTGCAAACGCAGGGCTGACCTGGCCTGAACAGCTGCTGGCTGTGATATATGCTCAAAACGCAGAGGGTACCTGCTGTACTGGGCCTGGAAGGGTGCTGTATGCAGTCGCCTATGGGCTGTATGCTGCGTTAGGGTACAGATGGCTGCGCCTGATGGCTGTAGGAACTGTGGAGCTGCTGGGCGGCTGACTGAGACTGCAGGAGGGCTGCGTTAAACTGCAGGGAATGCTGAAAGCACCAACGCAAGCTCCAAGGATGTTGAGAAGCTAGCGTAGAAGCTCCAGAAGGCCTGGATTAGTCTAGGCTGACGGCGGGGAATGCTCCTAATGCTGAGGATGAAGGTGCCTAGCTCACTGAAGACTGAATGGTAGAACTCAGCCCTATGCAAGCCTATTTATACTAACTAGGGGTTGGTCATTTATTTAATAAAGTTTATATTTATAAATGACAATAAATGCTAAATAAATACCATAAAATATGGGACAAATACTAGATAAATCGTAGTAAATTCCCTAAGGCTTTTGAGATGTTCTAAATGATGCACAGGCATATGAATGCATATTATGCAAGATGTAGAGTGCTTTCTGATGCAAACCCTAAGGCTTCTACTGACTCTACATGCATGAATGATTCTCTCCAAGTGGGTTAAGGGACTTGGCTGACTAACTGACTGACCCGCTAAGGCTGAGAAATGACCTACGTAGCTCGTGCGTGACTTATCCTGGACTGAGGATGTACAATGGGGTCACGGCGTACGACAAATATCATCCTACTGGGTTCTAATAATGTACAAATGTTGCACTGCCGATGATGAGCCATCTTGTCACCATGCACTGAGTGCAGAATGCATGTGACAAAAGACTTAGAGGCCAAGTTTACATTGGGAGTTAGTGGTCCGTGAACTACATTGGTTTCAACCACAATATCCCCCCTTGCTTTAAACAGGGGTAAACTAGAATAAAGGAGCATTAGAAACATATAAGAGAAAAACACACATAGGGATTATTCAATTGAGATTTCGGGGGACATCTCGGGCAAAGAACCCATGACACTGACACATATACGAAATAAAATGAAGATGGAGAGTTTTAAACTCCCCCTGGATGAAAGGCCAATGAAGATGGTGCTTTCTTATGACGGCATTTCCATGACTCCATAACTTGGGTGGCAAGTGTAGAAATTGCTCGTGTATGCACATGACACGTGGACATGTGTGATGCCCCCACACTTTTCTTCCAAGCTCTACTTCATTCTTCCTCTCCAAAGATGTTGATGCTTGTGGTGATGATTTTGCTCATAGGTGCATGAAGATTACAGTCTGGGCTTAAGCAAATAGCTTCTACTCTGAGTGGCCTCACGAGTCACAATGCCACTAGTGGACTTTGGATCGATGCTCTTGTTGATATTCTAAACATAGTTGGAGCTTTTGTTTTGGCTAAGGTAATATGGCCTTAATACGAGCAAGTGAAGCTTTACAAAAAAACCGAGTAGGCAAAAAAATCAACAAAGTAGGAAATGTCCCTCTGTCCACCTGCAGGCGAAGGTTGTGTGAATTATTGAGCTAAAGCTGCACTTGCTTAAGGTGAGGCAGCCTTGGTTGTAGGAGGGGTCAGGAAACCTGTTGTCGTGAGCATGTGGCTAGGAGTGAAGGTGCTGACTATCTTGAAGAACTGCTGCACATGATGAAGATGCAATGTAGAGCCCCAGCTTAGGAATGTTGAGTGGTAGCACTGAGCAATGAAGGCCACTAGAGTAGTAAGAGAGAGGCATGTGTTGCCGCACACGCACTTGCGTGGACTAAGGTTACAAGCTTTAAAAAAAACTTTATATTTAAAAAGCTTTATAATAAAAGCCGTAAGTAAAGCTCTGTCAATGGCGCATAACTTATATGGGTAAGTGATGGAAGCAGCCGCGTGAGTTATACAACAGAGTGTGTGTAGGATGTCGCCACGGGCAGTGAGCAGTGAGGAAAGCGGTGAGTAGCAAACACAGGTGACAAATAAAGCGTGAGCAAGATGATGCAGGTGGCTGTGATACCATTTGTAGGAAATGGTGCACACAACAGAGCTGCAAGCTATGGTGCGTGGAAGATATCAAGTGTGGAGAAATGAAATGAAATGAAATGATATATTAACGTCTTCAAAAGGCCAAAATGACCTATGAGACCAAAAAGGTTACAACAATTGGTGGATCTGATACAATGTCTGTGTAAGGAAAGCTAAAAACAACTAAACAACTAACTGAAACTGAAACAACTATGAGGAAAAAACTATGAGGAAAAGTACGGTACCAGGAACGCCTAATGGATAACATCTAGGAGGAAAACTCCAGCAACAAAGGTAAGCATCATACACATCACTATCCAAAGATGTCTCTCATCGGTCGATGGCGGATATCCTCAATGTCCTCCATGGTGAGTACTCTGACTGGACGTCTCCCATGCCGTGCTAGTATGATCCTGATCCTCTGTTGTAGTCTCCGCCGGTGTCGAGATGGGCCTCTCATCTTGGGGCGCCTGGACCGCCCCAGCTCTATAGCCCGATCAATCAGTGTACCTCTGGTGCGGCTGTACTCTGGGGCTAGCTGCAATGCCTGCTGACCTGACTGCTCAATCTCTGGTCGAAAGAAGTCTGTAATCTGCCTCTGTAGGTGTCTCTCCCTCTCTGATCCCCTCCCTCTCAGGAGACCCTCTCTATGTCTACGCAGCTCCAGCAAGTACAATCCGAGGCATCTCTGATCCTGGTATCTCATGACTCTAGAAAGTGGTCCAAAGCCCTCTCTGAACAGGCAGTGAAAACGGCCTCGTATCTCATAATATACTGGACAGTGACATATGTAATGTAACTCTGTCTCTGGCTCCATCTGGCATAGCTGACAAATCCTGGCCTCAGCTGGTACTCCTCTGAATCTGCCAGTCTCAATCTCTAGCTGGTGTGAGGATGTGCGCATCTGACCAATAGCACACCGTACCCCATGAGAAAGATGAGTATCCATGTAGCTGGGTCTAATCACAAACCCATCCTCCGTGAGCTGGAGAAGATGATCTCTATAGAAAGCCATCTTCGTACCAAGCTCGTGTGTCGGCTGTATCCATGTCCTCCTAGTGTCCAGCTGAGTCAAGTCTTGCCTGATAAGTCTGGTAATCTCTGCCCGTGTGAGAGAGAGGGAGGGTGCATCCAGGGAGTACTGAAATGGAGGTAGCCTGTCCATACTAAAGCCATGCAGTTGGAACCAAGCTGTCATCTGTGCATACCAACATGATCCGTCTCCCTGTGATGCCAACTGTCGTGAAGACTCCAGGGCTAAGCGAGCATATCTGTCTCTAGGGAGAGCCCAAGTGCTATGTATAAAGGAGACTGATCGAGTGAGTGCCTCTACTACCAATGGGGGGGCAGCCATCTCTGCACGGATAATATCATGTGGTACGGAGGCCTTGGCCCTAATCATCCGGGAAATCATAGAAACCAAGGACCTCTCCATACGTCTCCATCCATCAGTGCTACCAGCTCGGCTGTGGTGATCCACTGAGGGTCCCCATATCTCCACTCCATACAGCATGGCTGAAGTGACCAAAGTGTCAAAGAGCCACAGCTTTGTTCGAGGTTCCTGAAACTGAACCTGCGAACACATCCTCTCTAGTCTCCCCAATGCTGCATAAGCTCTGGTCAATCTGGTTTCCGCTGCTCTCCTCAAGGAAAATAGTGGGCCACTAAAAACCACACCAAGGTAAGTATATGCATCTGTATACTCCACTGTCTCCTGACCATATGTAAAGGTGGGCATTGACCTCCTAACCCACTGTGCTGTGGTGTTAAACACCATCACCTTGGTTTTACCAAGGTTAACAGACAATCCACTGTCCTCTGCAAACATGTGCAATGCATCCAAATGACGCTGCATCCCCTCTGGAGAATCTGAGATCAGCACAATATCATCAGCATACAATAACAGCGGAATCCATGTCCCTGCTAGCTGTGCTCCTCTGTCACCCTCCCGCTCTACATAGTCCGAAACCTCATCCACATACATCCCAAATAAGGTAGGGGAAAGGGGGCAGCCCTGTTTCACCCCAATAGTGGAGTGAACCATCTCAGATATACCCTGGGTAGTACGTACCTGCCCCACAACTGTCCTGTATAAAGCCATGATTCCCCAAATCAGCTCTGTGGGCACTCCCATCTCCTGTAGTCTGCGCATCAGTCTGGCTCTCGGTACTGTGTCAAAAGCTTTGCGGAAATCCACAAAGCAACAATAAATCCTCCTGCCATATAATCTGCCCTCCTCAATAATAGCTCTGAGTGTCAAGATATGGTCAAGAGTGGAGAAACCTCTCCTGAACCCTGCCTGCCCTGATGCACGTATGCCCTCTCTCTCTGCCCATCTACTCAACTCCTGCTCAAGAATAGATGCATATAATCTAGCCAATGTGTGACCAATCATGATGGTACGATAATTCCCAGGAAGCATGGGATCCCCTGACTTGAAGATAGGCACAATCGTGGACATATTCCAAGTCTCAGGAAAACCCTCACACATGGCTCGGTTAAACATCATAGCAATAAGCTCTGCAAGCATATCTCTGGCATGAATAAAGTGCTCTGCTACCAAACCATCATGATCATATGCTCTCCCAGTCCTCATCCTGTCAATAGCTTTCCTTACCATCTCAGCAGTAAAGAAAGCACACGTCTCTGGGCATGGCTCCGATGGGTCTGGCAGGGGCGGCTGTCTTGGTGCTGTGTACAGGGATGCTGCATACTCACCCCAAATCTCTGTAGAGGTAATGGCTGGTGATGGTGAATGCTCATGGAATAGTCTCCATGCCTCGCCTGAGTCCTGACTCATAAACAACTGGTACAAATCCCTCTCTAACTGAGCAAGATAAGCCCTCTTCTTCCGTCGCACTAGGTGCCGGAAGGTAATCCGTGACTGTCTGTGAGTGGTAACACCCATGAGCACCTCTCTCTGTAATCTGATCCTCATCTCTCTGCACTCCTCATCATACCAACTGTTCTGGGGCATGTTCCCAGATCGTCTCCGTGTAGGCTGACTATGGGGATATGCCTCTGATGCTGCAGCATGAAGCGTCTCTATCAATATCTGAGTGAGCTCATCTAATGGCCGTCCCGGCTCCTCGGCACATAGGCGTCTGTATATCTCATCCGTGTATACGGTGTCAGTCTCCCTCGTAAAGGTATAACGAGTGTGTGTGGAGACCTGTCCCAATGGAGCGGTGCTGAATTGAAATGTGAGAGTGAAGGACAAGATAGCATGATCCACTGCTATTCCAACCGGCCTAGTGCCTACCATAAAATCCTGAAAAGAGGGAATGAGACTGGGCTGAGCCATAACATAGTCCACTGTACTAGCACCATGCCGATGTGGAAAGCTAGTGAAACCGCCCGATGTTGGGAATCTCTGTAGGCCATTCAGGATGGCCAATCCATGTGCAGTCCCCATGTCTATCAAATACCGCCCATACACTGTATGTTCCTCATCCTGTGAGAGTCTAGATAGGCCCATATCCCTAACATCAAGCTCCCTCAACATCTCCTCTGAGGTATCATAAAATACTGTCTGGCTATGGGCGGTCCTGGCATTGAAGTCTCCCAAGAGAATGATGTCACCATCCCTGGAGAACTCCCAAATGTCATCATCCAAAATAGAAAAGGGAGACTGCCCGCTAGGTGATGCATACACTGATGTACTAGGAGCAAAATAGCATATAGCAATGTAGAGATATCTGCCGGTCTCTGCCCTCAGTCTAACCCACATGTACCTAGCCTGCTCATCTCTGCGGACTATATGTATCAGTGGCTGTAGCTCCTCTCTAAACAATACTGCCACTCCTCCTGAGCCCCGTCCTCTATGCTCTGAACGAGTCTCCTGTCTACAAGCTGTCTCCCATCGGTATCCACTAACATGTGGCATGGACTGTCCAGGAGCCTGATGCGTCTCACAGTAGAAGATGATGTCCCTCCCAGTGAAACTATCCTCAAAAGCCCCTACATCAAGGCGTAGAGATCCATTACAATTCCAAGTAGCAACTTTGAGTGTAGTCCCATAGGTCTCGCGCCGTCATGAAGAGCGCCTCTCCATAATCACCACTCTACCATCTCTATAGAAGGCCACTTTCCCTTTCTCTCGGGCTGCCCTTATCTCGGGCATAACTTCTTTCATGTGGGCAAGTTGCGAGAGTGTGAGGTCATCTCCAAGAAATATTCCCGTTTGCTTGAGTGTAGGACGTCTCTTCAAGAAGTCCTTCTTGGCTTCCATGGAGGGGAAACGAATGATAAGTGCTCTCTCCTTAGAAGAAGATTCGCCACTACCTTCCCTCTTCTTTCCCACTCTCCATGCCTTTGTGTGCGTGGCTTCAATGCCCATCATAGAGAAGAGCTCCTTGGTTTCCCCTTCCGCATTATCACGGTCTTTTAGACCGGACACTCGTACATGTAAGGCCCGGGTCTTCCTCCTTTGCTCCTCTTTAAGGGTCATGTTGATGATGGTGGGAGTGGGGATGGGTGGCGATTCTTTACCTTTCCCTTTCTTGGCGACCTCGATCCATTTCTCGGCCTCGTCCATCTTCTTTTGTGTCTTTGTGATCACCTCCACCCATGAAGATGTCTTCTCTTTATGTTGCTCCTCCTCCTCTCGAATGATCCTCATTTGTTCCTTGATGGTATTCAGCTCTTCAATCAAGGAGGGCTGAAATTCTCCATCCTCAAGCTTGCTTTTTGAAGTGGCTTCCAACTCCTTTTTGAGGGCTGAGATTTCAGCCGCTTGACTTTTAGCATGCAGTTTGGCCTCCACTAGTTCCTCCTTTAAGGCTGAAATCTCAGCCTCTTGCTTGGAAGATCTCTCTTCGAGCTCCTGGATTTTGTCAAATCCCTTCTCGAGTTTGGAGAGGCGGTTTATGATTGCGGTAACGGAAGAGTCAACCATCTTCTTGTTTTCTTTGATAATTGTGCCGAGCTTGTCTTCTACCTTCACGAGCTCCTCTTTAAACCCGGTCTTGGCCATGACTTTTTGCAGAACTTCCCACAGCCAATGGACTGAAAATTAATCCATGACAGCAGCACGAAACAGCAGCAAAACAACAGGGAGGGGGGGTCAAGTCATGCAGGGGAAAGGGAAAGAGAGGAGATTCAGCAGAGAGAGAGAGAGTTATGTTGCTGCCTTGGGGGCCTGACTAAGGGTGGGTGGGGAAAGGGCATGACTAAGGGTGGGTGGGGAAAGGGCACGAAGAGATAGAGAAAGGGGGGGGGCGCAGGCAGGTGGCGGGAGGGGTGGGCGCAGGCGGAATAGCGAAGAGAGAGAGAAAGGGGGGGGCGCAGGCAGGTAGCGGGACAGCGAAGAGAGAGAGAGAGAGAGAAAGAAAGAAAGAAAGAAAGAAAGATTTTATTAACGTCTTCCAAAAGACCGAACTCGGCCTATGAGACAAATCAGTGTACTTGTGTGGAGTATCCTCTGTCATCCCAACAAAATGAAAAAGTACTGAACCAAAAAGTTGAATCTGGGTGTGCAATAAGTACAATGAGTGGGGGAGGGGATAAAGCTCTACTACTAGGAGAATGCTAAGCTATATGCATGGAGTATACAATCATGATATGCAACCTAGCTAGCTCCATCCTGTACCATACTGGGGGTATAATATGGTAAACATCAATGAAGGGGGTGTCCACAGCTCCCTGAAGAACATGCCTGGGTCTACTCTGAAGCGAGCCAGTCGCTCCGCAACCTCTCTGTGAAACTGAGCTCTGATCTCTGTCATCTCTCTGGTAGAGGCGTGGTGTCCGAAAGCCAGGTGTCCTCTGTCTCCTGTGGGCTCTGAGTGTCTCTGCTCTCTGGAGAGTAATTCCCTGTTGTGTAGGGGCTAGGAGTGGGGTGGATCTCTGAAAAAATGTAGTAATCTGTGTCTGTCGTCCCCCCTCTGGAGCTGTCTGAGCCTGTAATGATGTCTCTCTGTGATGCTGTATGTCTAGAATGAATCTCCCCAGTATGCGCTGGTCTGTTGCCTCAAAGAGCTCGCGTAGGGAATGTGGTTCTCTGAATAAAATGGGATATCTCTCTCTGATGGTTGTATATGCTCTGCATCTGCATACATAATGCTCCTCACTCTCCACCTCCTCTCTGCACAATCTGCATACCCTCTCCTCTCAGGGGATCCGTGCTATTCTGCCAGTCTTGATCTCCAATCGATGTGATGAGACCCTAAGCTGACCAATAGCTACTCGGGAGTTGTGGTAAAAAGCCCTCCATGTATCTAGGCGTCTCTATAAATCCATCATCAGTGATACTCATGAAGTGATCTCTGTAGTACAGCATCTTCGGTGGAAGAGGCTGTGTAGGCGATATCCATGTCTCTCGTGTATAAAGCGGCCATAGGTCCTGTCTCAATACTCTGTTCCTCTCACTATGAGAGAGATGGATATGTGGTGCATCCCTGTCATACTGGAATGGTGGTAGATGAGCCATGTCTAGGCTATGCTGTGAGAACCAATGTGTGACCTGTGCATAGCATGATCCTCTGTCTCCTGCCTCAGCCAGCTGTCTAGATGCCTCAAAAGCTCAGTATGGCAATCTGTCTTGTGGCATCTCTCTGAATCTGTCTAGCAGGCATATAGTCTAGAATATGGCCTCTAGCATCATAGGAGGCGCAACAAACTGTGCTCGGATAATGTCATGAGGTACTGACGGTTTGCTGCGTATCATGCGTGCCATCATGAGGGCCTGTGGTCTCTCTATCTGTGTCCACCAATGTGTAGCAAGGCCTGGCGCCCATACTGCTGCTCCATACATCAGTGTCGGTGTGACTAATGTGTCAAATAGCCACCCCTTCGTCCGGGGCTCCTGAAAATGCACTTGGTGGCATTGTCTCTCTAGCATAGCCAATGGTGCATATCCCGGTGTCAAATCTAGCTCTGGCTGCTGAACCCATGGTGAAGCGCGTGGCTGCTGCAGAGAAGGTAACCCCTAGGTACACGTATGATTTCACCACCTCCACCTGGCGTCCTGCGAGAGTGAATGTCAGCTGACTCCTGCCCTGTCTCGATGTATGAAAGACCATAACCTTGGTTTTCCCAAGGTTCACGGTAAGACCCCTCTGTGTGCAGAAATCATCGAGTGCATGTAGATGCTGTTGTAGACCTCCTGGAGACTCAGACACTAATACAATATCATCAGCATAAAGCATAATATGTACTGAGGAACGTGCTAGATCAACTCCATCTCCGCCTCCCCGTGTAATGAAGTCAGCCACCTCATCAGTATAACCCAAATAGCGTGGGGGAAAGTGGGCATCCTTGCTTCACACCAATGGTTCTAGTAATAGTCTTGGACATGCCTCCTGGGCATTTGACTCGCCCAAAGACCTGCTCATATAATGCATAGATGCCCCATGTCATATCTGCTGGTATGCCAAGAGACTGCAGGCGCTGAAAGAGCCTCTCTCGTGGTACTGTGTCAAATGCCTTGCGGAAGTCCACAAAGTAGCAATAGAGCTTTCTCTTCCTCACTCTGGCCTGATCAATCATACATCTCAAAGTGAATACATGGTTAGTGGTAGAGAAAGCTCTCCTGAAGCCTGCCTCTTGTGATGAGCGTAAACCTGCTCGCTCAGCATATAAGCTAAGCTCTTGCTCCAACACTGCACCATAGAGTTTGGCCAACACGTGGCCAACCATAACCGTCCTGTAGTTGCTCGGATCGAGTATATCCCCTGTTTTGTGGATCGGCACAATGGTGTGCATCGTCCACTCCGCAGGCAAACCCTCTGCTAGTGCCCTTTTAAACAGGTGTGCAAGAAAAGGAGCCAAAGAATCTACTGCATATATGAGATGCTCACCCTGTAGGCCCATATGGTCGGCGGCCCGTCCATGCTGTAGGCGGCGGATAGCTTCCTTTACCATCGAGTGGGTGAAGAAGCTAGCCGTGGTAGGTCGAGGCTCCTGTGGGTGAGGAATAGGTGGCTGTTGTGGGGCGTGGTATAGGCCCTCTGCATATGTGTGCCATGTCTGTGGCTTTGCATTGGGTGTCGGTGGCCGGGGCTCTTTGAAGTGCCGCCATGAGATAGGGCTATCTCTACTCATGAAGAAATGGAAGATCTCTAGCTCTTGTATCTCTGCGAAGGCCTGCCTTTGGCTCCTCATCTCTCTCCTCGACTCCTGCTCTGTGATGGCTCCCAAGGCTCTCTGTATGCGGAGCCGTGAGTATAGGGCTCTGCACTCGTCATCATACCATCTGTTCTAGGGCATAGTCCCAGATCTCGCAGGCTCTCCTGAGTGGACACTATGTGGGAAGTCCCGTAATGCAGCCGTGTGTAGGAGTGATGCCTGCTGGGCTGTAATGGTATCTATAGGTGCCAGGGGATCCATGAGTAGGAGCCCATCCTCTACTCTGTTAGTGTATATGTCTGCCATGTCATGTGTGAAGTAGATGGTAGTGTGTGGCGTTGGTATGTGGGGGGCTGGTGATACTGGTGATCCGGCTAGTGAAAATGCCGAGTATGTATGATCTGCCCCAATAGGACGAGGTGGGATGGAGAATGAGGTGACAAGCTGTGATGCCTCCAAAGACCCCATAATGTAGTCTACCACCGTGCCTCCGGTCCGTGTATGACCCCCATGTGGGAAGCATGTCAACCCTCCTGATCCCGGCCACTGTAGCATCCCGTTATAAATAACGAGACGATGCCTGGCTCCCAACTCTAGTAAGTGGTCCCCATAATGTCCTCTGTCTGGTCCAGTGTCCTCTGATGCCCGACTAGCCCCTATCTCCTCTGGATCCACAGGGTGGAGGATCTCCTCATCATAGTCATACACCTCACACTGTCTGCTCTGTGTGTGGGCATTGAAGTCACCTGTAAGAAATACCTCCCCTAGTGTAGAATAATGCATAATCTCCTCTGATAGACAAGTGTATGGCGATGCTCCTGTCTCCTCCTCCTGTAGCATGTCCTCTGTAATGAGATAGGAGGATCCTGATGGAGGAAAGTAACATAGGGCTATGTATATAACCCTGTCCTGTGAGAGCTGTAAGCTGATCCACATGTATTTGGTCTCTGGATCATGTGCTACCACTCTCAGTCTCCCCTGTAGCTCCCGTCTTAATAGAACTGCTACTCCCCCTGACCCTCTCGAGGTCCCTGGCATGTGGTCCTCCTATATGCTGACTCCCACTGGAATCCCTCTACTCGAGGTAGCCCTCTCTTTGGGCTCTGAGTATGATGTCTCTCCTCACCATAACATGCTCCAGTCGTCCAGGCTGCACCCATAATGAACCATTACAGTTCCATACTGCCATGTGTAGCTTTGTCAGTGACCTGGTCTGTGTCCCTTAGGCCCCAAACTGCTAATCCATGGGCTGGCCATCAATGATGACCCGACCATCTCGATAGAAGGCCTTCTTGCCTTCTCTCCTCGCGTGTAAGACTCGTGGCATGCAAGCTCTCCTATGCTCTATCTGCATCCTCGTGAGATCATCATCCAAGAAAATAGGAGCTCCCTTTACGCCATGTAGCTCCACTTCCACTTCCTCGTGGTGGTCGGTCCTGTAGAGAGATCACCTCCGCTTTGAGGATGTCGATTTCCTCCTTCATAGTGTCCCGTTCCTTCTTCCATCCCTCTTTCTCCTCTTTCTATGCTTCTTTCTCCTTCTTTCCTCCTTCCTTCTCTTTCTCCCTCTCCTTCTCCCAAGTCTCCTTCTCCCTTTTCCAAGCTTCCTTTGATGGGGAGAAACCTGAATTAGGGTTTAGAGTTCATTCATGGGAGACATACACAGAGAAGCAAGGGAGAGAGAGAGAGAGAGAGTTGTGGGGATAAGTCAACTCATGAAAAGCATGAGTGTGTGACTCCCCTATCACACATGTATATTGCACTAGTACACATAGTGCACTTAGTACATTAAAAGTACTAAGTGTACTATGTACTATAACTTATGGGCTTGTACACACTATAAGGGTGGGCATAACGCCTTTACCCCAACAACCTCCCACTTAAAGGCAAAGTGCCCTTAAGTAAAGGAAAAGAAAAAATCAGCATGTACATGATAATATACAAGACCATATCAAGGCTGAAAATGGCCTCATCCAATGCCCATCAAGTGTCTGCAATGAGCAAACCGCTCCGGAGGCAAAGTCTTCGTCAACAGATCAGCCGGGTTGTCATCCGTGTGAATCTTAACAAGCTGAATTTGCTTGTTCTCTATCACCTCTCTGATGAAGTGATACTTCACATCCACATGCTTCGTCTTTGCATGAAAGACAGGGTTCTTTGCCAACTGGATGGCACTCTGACTATCACAATGCAACAATGGAATATCCCCTGTATAGCCCAAATCAACCACTAACCGAGATAGCCATAATGCCTCCTTGCAAGCCTCTGTGGCTGCAATATACTCGGCCTCTGTAGTAGATAAGGCAGTGCACTTCTGCATCCTGGATATCCATGACATAGCACCTCCTGTGAATGTAAATACATAACCGGTAGTAGACTTCCGGTTATCTGGATGACCGGCATAATCCGAATCCGTGTAACCATGCACTAATGCATCCTGTTTGCCAAAGCAAATGCACAAATCCTGTGTGCCCTTCAGGTATCTCATGACACCTTTCACTGCTTCCCAATGCTTCTTGCCAGGGTTGGCCATGTATCTAGAAACCACTCCCACTGCAAATGCAATGTCCGGCCTAGTAGCAACCATGGCATACATGAGACTGCCACAAGCTGAAGCATACGGAACCTTGGCCATATCACCCCTGTCACTATCTGACTGTGGGCTGTCCATAGCACTGAGTTTCACATATGGAGGCAAAGGAGTACTAGTCTTCTTCCCCCCGTCCATATTGAACCTCTGCAAGACTTTGCCAATGTATTCCTTCTGAGACAAATACAACACATGCTGATTTCTGTCCCGAAGTATCCGCATACCCAAGATGTGATTTGCATCACCCAAATCCTTCATATCAAAGGTTTCATGCAGCCTCTTTTTCAATGCATCCATCTCTTTACGAGATTTCCCGGCAATCAACATATCATCAACATACAAGATGAGGATCAATAGACTGCCATCCAAAGCTTTCTTGGTGTACAAGCAGTGATCCATGTCACTTCTCCTGAATTTCTGGGATTTCATGAATGTATCAAATTTATGATACCATTCTCTTGGTGCCTGTTTGAGCCCATAAAGACTCTTTTTCAGCTTGCATACAAGCTTCTCCTTTCCACTTACTGCATAACCCTCTGGCTGCTGCATATATATCTCCTCATGGAGATCACTGTGAAGAAAAGCAGTCTTCACATCCATCTGAATCAAGTCCAGATCATCATGCGCAACCAAAGCCAACACAGCTCTAAGTGTGGTCATTTTGACCACTGGAGAGAAGATCTCCTCAAAGTCCACACCATATTCCTGCTTGAAGCCCTTAGCCACTAACCTGGCTTTGTATCTTGGCTTTGCATCTGGTGCAACTTTGAGCCTGTATACCCACTTGCATGGCAAAACCTTCTTGCCTGCAGGCAAAGGCACCAACTTCCATGTTCCATTTTTATGCAGAGAATCCATCTCTGACTTCATGGCACGCTCCCAAAGAGCCTTGTCTGCCCTCTGTAAAGCCTCCTTATAACATGAGGGCTCCCCACAGTCAGTGAGCATCAAGTAGTCAACCCCTGGAACAAACCTGTCAGGGGCTCTGGAGGGTCTAGTGGACCTCCGTACCCAATGACCATCATTTGCAGGTTGCTGTCCAGCCTGCATATCACCCATTGGTGGCTCCTGTTCCATGCCATAAGGCTGAAAAATCATGCCCGGTATCTCCTCCAACTGTGGTATATCCATAGGGATATCTTCTGCCATCTCTGGCTGTCCATTTGGACCATTTTCAGCACCATTTAAGGGCTGGTTTTCCTGCTGTAATGGCTGATTTACAGCCCTTTGTTGTTGTCCATGATGTCCATCATCATCAAAGATGACTCTGCCAGGCTCCTGTTGCCTTGCAGGCTCCTTATACATGCATGTTTCATCAAAAAATGACATCATTGCTGCGTATGATCTTTCTATTCATGGGATCCCAAAGTCTATACCCCATTTCACCTCTGTCACCATATCCTAGGAATATGTATTTGTGAGACTTAGGATCAAGTTTGGTGCGCATTTCCCTGCGTATGTGCACGTACGCAACGCAACCAAACACTCTCAAGTGCTTGTATGACGGAGGCTTCCCTGTCCATACTTCTTCTGGCACTTTCCCACCAAGCCTCGTGTTAGGTGACCTGTTTATAAGGTGAACGGCTGTCATAACAGCTTCAGCCCAAAAACCATGAGGTAATGCAGCATGTGACAACATAGAACGGACCTTCTCCTGAATGGTCCTGTTCATCCTCTCTGCTGTCCCGTTTTGTGGAGGATCATAAGGAGTAGAGAGCTCCCTCTTGATGCCTTTAGCATCACAAAAGTCCTGAAACTGTTTGGACGTATACTCTCCACCATTGTCGGAACGCAAAGCCTTCAGTGTTTTACCAGTTTGATTCTCAACAAGAGCAACAAACTTCTGAAACACTGAGAATGTATCACTCTTCAAGCGAAGAGGATAGACCCACACCTTGCGTGTGGCATCATCAATAAAAGACACAAAATATTTTGCCCCTCCCAAAGAAAGCTGAGGCATCTCACATACATCTGTATGCACAAGCTCTAACTGAGCATCTTTCTGTCCAAGAGCTTTCTTGTGGGGGCACTGTAGTTGCCTACCATATATACAATGCTCACAAAACTGAAAACTTGAAAACTTTAGAGAAGGCAAGTAACCCAAACGAGACAATTGCTCCATTCCTTTGACACTCATGTGTCCCAACCGGCTATGCCACATAGAAATTTCCGGCAGCTCGGTTGCATTTACATTAGCATGGTGACAAACACCTGCATGCATAAAGTAAAGAGTGTCCACCTTAGAGCCTCTGGCAACAACCAGTGAGCCCTTACTAATCTTCCACTTTCCACTACCAAATGTGGTAACATAATCAGCATCATCAAGCTGTCCAGTAGAAAGCAGATTCTTCTTGATCTCAGGCACATGCCTGACATCATGGAGCATAAGCTGTGAGCCATCTGAAAATACAAGCCTCACATCACCTCTGCCAAGAATTTTGCATGCATGGTTATCACCCAAATAAACCACTCCTTCATTGCCAGCAGTGTACCTGACAAACAAGTCTCTGCAACCTGTGACATGAAAGGAGGCACCTGAATCAATGATCCATGAGTGCATACCATGACCACCTGTAAGAAGTGAATGGGCATCAAGTGAAGACGTAAAGAGGATCTCATCCTCACTGCCACCTGCATGTGACACATTGATTTCTTCGATCTTGACTCCACTTTTGCCCTTTGGCTTTACATCTTTGGCTTCATCCTTGTCTTTGTCTTTGCCTTTTCCCTTTTCTTTTTGATCATTTTTCCATTTGTAGCATTGCTTTTTGATGTGTCCCTTCTTGCCACAATAATGGCATTCCAAATCCTTTTTGGAGCGAGACTTGCTCCTTCCCCTTTCTTGGCTTTCCCCCCTTTGCTGGGATCTCCCACGTGCATTCATTGCATTGGACTTTCCAACAGAGTTGTTTTTCCTGTTCATCTCTTCTTGAAGAAGAGCACCTTCAACATCTGCATATGACAGCATAGCATTCGAATTGCTAGTGGCTGTCCTGAATGTGTCCCAACTCTCTGGCAAAGTGCATAACAGAAAAGTGGCTTTGAACTCATCGTCCATTGCCAACTTTTGATTAATGACCTGGCTGACAATACCATTAAACTCATTTAGATGGGCTGTCATAGAAGCCCCTTCCTTCATCTGAAGACCTATGAGTTTCTTCAACCAATACACTTTGCTTGAGGCACTTTGTTGGGCATACAAGTCCTGCAATCTCTGCCACATTCCCCAAGCTGTCTTCTCTTCACGAATGCTGAAAAGTAATGAGTCTGACACAGACAACATGATAGTAGATCTTGCCAGCTCATCCATATCTTCCCATTCTTCAGCTGTAAGAGAAGCGGGCATCACACCCCTTTCTTTGATAGGCTTGTGCTGCTTTTTCTGGAGCAACACATTGTAGCACTGGGTTTGCCAAATATCATAGTTATGCGAGCCTTCAAGCTTCTTGATGTGAAGCAATGAAGAGCTCTCACCTGTGGTTGCCATAGCAAAATGCAACCTGATAATGCCTGACTCCTTGCAAAATGTGCAAACACTGCACCAAAAGCACACAAAGTGCTCACGGTTATTCTCCTAAGCTTTATCTCCCACTGCGGAAGCAAGAATGCAACTTTTCTCCCACTTTATGTGATGAAAACACCAAAATCTGGTTGCTGCAGATTTTGGACAGCACCTTAAATGTGCTCTTTTGCCCTTCCAAAGTACTGTACAGCAGTACCAAGTGCTCACCAATGATGTACCAAACCTGTACCGGCAATTTCAGCAGCTGAAATTGAACCTTTTGGTCACTCAAAACAGTGTACAGCCATGCCAAAACATGCACAAAGGTGTGCCAAATTTGTACCAGCAGGTACAATAGCAATAAATGCTCTCCTGGCTGTCCAAATGAGTGAAAATCAGACTTTTACAGTCCTGTATACTGCATACAACAGTCCCGAACAGAAATTGGGCAAAAGCCCCTTGACTGCAAGCTGATTTTTGAGGATTCAAGGCATAAATGTCTTGCCTGCTGCTTTGCCAAGCTCAACAAGCATGAAAACTTGAAAAGCCCCTTGATTTAAGATCAATTTCTGATCATACATGGTACATTGACGCACATGAAGGCATCCAGAGTGTTCACGATGCTTCCCCCTGGCCACATACACATCAAATACATGAAAGCCCCTTGATTTACAGGCACATTGAGTGCTTGTAAGGCATCAGCACATTATCCACAGCATCAAATGCGATTGCCTGCATGCAAATCAACCAAATCGGCACAAAAGCCCCTTGATTTGCACTGCAATTTGCTGCAATTTTGTCCAAATGTGCGATTTTTCACATCATACAGCATGTATGAGTGCTTAATTGCACAATTACATCAAAAGCCCCAAATTTCGACATCCAATTTCTTGCAAATTGATCCTGATTTGACCAATTTCCTGCAAATTGATCCTGATTGTGACCAATGTCACCCAATTTTGCCAATTTTGCTCAAAAATTGAGCAATTGGGCACCTGTACCTGCTCAATTGATTAAATTGATAAGAAATTCGCAAAAAATTAGAGGCAAATACCTCTGAAATTTCTGATTTTTTCTGATTTGCAGGTTGATTTCTGTTGCAGGAGAGGGGGGCAATTCTTGCTGATATTGCTGCAGAAAGAGTGCTGCTATTGATGCTGTTGCTGATGCTTCTGCAGCTGTAGCTGATGCACGGCACGGGCTTATGAATGAATGTGCTGTTGAGGTTGATGCAGAGATGTTACCTGGCTGTACACCCACGCTGCAGGCTGCCTACGACTAGTAGCCTTCGCTTACTTGTAGAAGACCTACGCAGCCATAGCCCAGCCAGCGCAGCCCGTCCAGGTGACGTGGCGCTGCCACGTGGCACCTGCGACTACTGCAGAGGCGGCTGATGGGCACAGGCGGCAGGCATGGCACGGGCGGGCAGTCCAGCATGCGCACAAATTGGCGATCACTTGAGCCGGCGCACAAAACAGCTGCGAACCCCAAAAGCGCTACACGTAATCGCTCACGTAGCTAGCCGTCGACCAACGCAACGCTGCCTTCGTGTTTCCGCCCACCTGCCTGCAACTTCTTCGCTCGCTTTTTGGACCAGCCGATGCTACACGCCTTGTGTCAAGTCGTCCTTCGCTTCACTTAGCGCTGGCGCCTTCTACACGCCTGAAGTCGACGCTTTTGTGTCCAGGTCCCTTGCTGCAAGCCTAAGTAGTCGACTGTGCTGATGACGCTTCTCACCAGCGATGGCCCTCCCTCTTGCGCCAAGCTTGGCCAGACCTCGTGGCTGTTGGGCAGCCCACGCTGGTTGGCTGGGCAGAGAAAGGCGACCAGAATTCAGCACGACCAGTACGACTGCTCCAGGGCTCTGATACCAGTTGATGGGGAGAAACCTGAATTAGGGTTTAGAGTTCATTCATGGGAGACATACACAGAGAAGCAAGGGAGAGAGAGAGAGAGAGAGAGTTGTGGGGATAAGTCAACTCATGAAAAGCATGAGTGTGTGACTCCCCTATCACACATGTATATTGCACTAGTACACATAGTGCACTTAGTACATTAAAAGTACTAAGTGTACTATGTACTATAACTTATGGGCTTGTACACACTATAAGGGTGGGCATAACGCCTTTACCCCAACATCCTTCTCTTTTTGTAAAGCTTCTATCTCCTTCTCGACTTTGGAAAGTCGGTTGATGATGTTGTTGATGGCGGAGTCCGCCGTCTTCTTGTTTTCTCTGATGGAGATGTTGAGCTTATCCTCCATTTTGACTATCTCCTCTTTGCGTGCACCCTTGGCCATGTCGATGTACCTTGGAGAGATAGAACCCTAACACTTATGTTATTGCCTTGGAGGCTTGAGCAAGGGTGGGTGAGGAAAGAGAGAGAGAGGTGGGCAGTGGGGAGAGAGAGAGGTGGGAGGGGATGCGTAGGTGAGAAATGAAATGATATATTAACGTCTTCAAAAGGCCAAAGTGACCTATGAGACCAAAAAGGTTACAACAATTGGTGGATTTGATACAATGTCTGTGTAAGAAAAGCTAAAATAACTAAACAACTAACTGAAACTGAGAAAAGCTAAAACAACTAAACAACTAACTGAAACTGAAACAACAACTATGAGGAAAAGTAAGGTACTAGGAGCTCCTAATGGATAACATCTAGGAAGGAAAACTCCAGCAACAAAGGTAAGCATCATATACATCACTATCCAAAGATGTCTCTCATGGGTCGATGGCGGATATCCTCAATGTCCTCCATGGTGAGTACTCTGACTGGACGTCTCCCATGCCATGCTAGGGCCTCTCATCTTGGGGCGCCTGGACCGCCCCAGCTCTATAGCCCGATCAATCAATGTACCTTTGGTGTGGCTATACTTTGGGGCTAGCTGTTGGCCTGATTGCTCAATGCCTGCTGGCATGACTGCTCAATCTCTGGTCGAAAGAAGTCTGTAATTTGCCTCTGTAGGTGTCTCTCTCTCTGATCCCCTCCCCCTCAAGAGACCCTGTCTATGTCTGTGCAGCTCCAACAAGTATAATCCGAGGCATCTTTGATCCTGGTATCTCATGACTATGGAAAGTGGTCCGAAGCCCTCTCTGAACAGGCAATGAAAACGGCCTCGTATCCCATAATATACTGGACAGCGACATATGTAATGTAACTCTGTCTCTAGCTCCATTTGGCACAACTGACAAATCCTGGCCTCAGCCATCACAAACCCATCCTCCGTGAGCTGGAGAAGATGATCTCTATAGAAAGCCATCTTCGTACCAAGCTCGTGTGTCGGCTGTATCCATGTCCTCCTAGTGTCCAGCTGAGTCAAGTCCTGCCTGATAAGTCTGGTAATCTCTGCCCGTGTGAGACAGAGGGAGGGTGCATCCAGGGAGTACTGAAATGGAGGTAGCCTGTCCATACTAAAGCCATGCAGTTGGAACCAAGCTGTCATCTGTGCATACCAACATGATCCGTCTCCCTGTGATGCCAGCTGTCGTGAAGACTCCAGGGCTAAGCGAGCATATTTGTCTCTAGGGAGAGTCCAAGTGCTCTGTATAAAGGAGACTGATCGAGTGAGTGCCTCTACTACCAATGGGGGGGCAGCCATCTCTGCATGGATAATATCATGTGGTACGGAGGCCTTGGCCCTAATCATCCGAGAAATCATAGAAACCAAGGGCCTCTCCATACATCTCCATCCATCAGTGCTACCAGCTCGGCTGTGGTGATCCACTGAGGGTCCCCATATCTCCACTCCATACAGCATGGCTGAAGTGACCAAAGTGTCAAAGAGCCACAGCTTTGTTCGAGGTTCCTGAAACTGAACCTGCGAACACATCCTCTCTAGTCTCCCCAATGCTGCATAAGCTCTGGTGAATCTGGTCTCCGCTGCTCTCCTCAAGGAAAATAGTGGGCCACTAAAAACCACACCAAGGTAAGTATATGCATCTGTATACGCCACTGTCTCCTGACCATATGTAAAGGTGGGTACTGACCTCCTAACCCACTGTGCTGTGGTAAACACCATCACCTTGTTTTTACCAAGGTTAACAGACAATCCACTGTCCTGTGCAAACGTGTGCAATGCATCCAAATGACGCTGCATCCCCTCTGGAGAATCTGAGATCAACACAATATCATCAGCATACAATAACAGCGGAATCCATGTCCCTGCTAGCTGTGCTCCTCTGTCACCCTCCCGCTCTACATAGTCCGAAACCTCATCCACATACATCCCAAATAAGGTGGGAGAAAGGGGGCAGCCTTGTTTCACCCCAATAGTGGAGTGAACCATCTCAGATATACCGTGAGTAGTACGTACCTGCCCCACAACTGTCTTGTATAAAGCCATGATTCCCCAAATTAGCTCTGTGGGCACTCCCATCTCCTGTAGTATGCGCATCAGTCTGGCTCTCGGTACTGTGTCAAAAGCTTTGCGGAAATCCACAAAGCAACAATAAATCCTCCTGTCATATGATCTGCCCTCCTCAATAAAAACTATGAGTGTCAAGATATGGTCAAGAGTGGAGAAACCTCTCGTGAACCCTGCCTGCCCTGATGCACGTGTATGCTCTCTCTCTCTGCCCATCTACTCAACTCGTGCTCAAGAATAGATGCATATAATCTAGCCAATGTGTGACCAATCATGATGGTGCGATAATTCCCAAGAAGCATGGGATCCCCTAACTTGAAGATAGGCACAATCGTGGACATATTCCAAGTCTCAGGCAAACCCTCACACATGGCTCGGTTAAACATCATAGCAATAAGCTTTGCAAGCATATCTCTGGCATGAATAAAGTGCTCTGCTACCAAACCATCATGATCATATGCTCTCCCAGTCCTCATCCTGTCAATAGCTTTCCTTACCATCTCAGCAGTAAAGAAAGCACATGTCTCTGGGCATGGCTCCGATGGGTCTGGCAGGGGTGGCTGTCCTGCTGCTGTGTACAGGGATGCTGCATACTCACCCCAAATCTCTGTGGAGGTAATGGCTGGTGATGGTGAATGCTCATGGAATAGTCTCCATGCCTCGCCTGAGTCATGACTCATAAATAACTGATACAAATCCCTCTCTAACTGAGCAAGATAAGCCCTCTTCTTCCGTCGCACTAGGCGGCGGAAGGTAATCTGTGACTGTCTGTGAGTGGTAACACCCATATGCACCTCTCTCTGTAACTTGATCCTCATCTCTCTGCACTCCTCATCATACCAGTGTTCTAGGGCATGTTCCCTGATCGTCTTCGTGTAGGCTGACTATGGGGATATGCCTCTGATGCTGCAGCATGAAGCGTCTCTATCAATATCTGAGTGAGCTCATCTAATGGCCGTCCCGGCTCCTCGGCACACAAGCGTCTGTATATCTCATCCGTGTACACGGTGTCAGTCTCCCTCGTAAAGGTACAACGAGTGTGTGTGGAGACTTGTCCCAATGGAGCTGTGCTGAACTGAAATGTGAGAGTGAAGGACAAGATAGCATGATCCACTGCTACTCCAGCCGGCCTAGTGCCTACCATAAAATCCTGAAAAGAGGGAATGAGACTGGGCTGAGCCATAACATAGTCCACTGTACTAGCACCATGCCGATGTGGAAAGCAAGTGAAACTGCCCGCTGCCGGGAATCTTTGTAGGCCATTCAGGATGGCCAATCCATGTGCAGTCCCCATGTCTATCAAATACCGCCCATACTCAGTGTGTTCTTTATCGTGTGAGAGTCTAGATAGGCCCATATCCCTAACATCAAGCTCCCTCAACGTCTCCTCTGAGGTATCATAAAATACTGTCTGGTTATGGGCGGTCCTGGCATTGAAGTCCCCCAGGAGAATGATGTCACCATCCCTGGAGAACTCCCAAATGTCATCATCCAGAATAGAAAAGGGAGACTGCCCTCTAGGTGGTGCATACACTGATGTACTAGGAGCAAAATAGCATATAGCAAAGTAGAGATATCTGCCGGTCTCTGCCCTCAGTCTAACCCACAGATACCTAGCCTGCTCATCTCTGCGGACTATATGTATCAGTGGCTGCAGCTCCTCTCTAAACAATGCTGCCACTCCTCCTGAGCCCCGTCCTCTATGCTCTGAACGAGTCTCCTGTCTACAAGCTGTCTCCCATCGGTATCCACTAACATGTGGCATGGATTGTCCAGGAGCGTGATGCATCTCAGAGTAGAAGATGATGTCCCTCCCAGTGAAACTATCCTCAAAAGCCCCTACATCAAGGTGTAGAGATCCATTACAATTCCAAGTAGCAACTTTGAGTGTAGTCCCATAGTGTTGAAATTTGAGCATAATGATGAGCTATGGTGGATCATACACTAGAATCAACATCATTAACAAAGTGATTAGCAAATGAATAAGACGTAATTAGTGAATAATTAACAAATAGATTAATGTAGGCATGAATACTCAAAAACTAGCAAATTCTCATTAGGGCTATGCCTCAATTTATAGAGTTTACATCAAGCATCAAATCCCATTGATTTCTCCATGATTCACTCCCAAAATATCTCCACCTTTTGCCTGATTCTCTCCACCTCTTCTCTTTTCCCTGAATATCTCCCAGAATATCTCCACACTCCTAAATTCTCTCATGCTACCCTTTATTCTCTCCCAATAGATTCTTCTCACCTTTTCACAGGGTCTTTCACAATTACATCTTCTCTTTTACAGCCTCTAACCAAGAGCTTGTTCCCACACACACCCTATTCACTTGTATATTTCAACACCTCCCCTCAAGTGAATAATCCTAGTACACCTAGACCCTATACCAAGTTTGCCTCCCCTTACTTGATAGTCCGCGACCAGTGTCTACTCCTCCCCTCAAGTTATCTCAGCACACCTGGACCCTGTATCAAGTTTCTTTCTTACTTGACAGTCCGTGACCAGTGCCTCAAGTCCCTAAACTCCATAGTCCTTGACACTCTCTCTCTCTATGTGTCCAAGGCTGCTATAAGTGCCCGCGACCTTGACTAAAGTGCTCACACATACATCTACCACGTGGCCTACATCATCGGTGGCTCAGAGGTGGTTTTACTTTATTGGGGCAGGTTACATTGGGTTGTGGGGTCTCTCTCTCTCTCTCTCTCTCAGAGATTTTCACATGGTCCTCACTCTTTGGAGCCTCACATCTTCTCTTGTCTTCAGTCTTCTTGTCGTGGTAGCTTCTCTCCACGCGTCCGTCTCTTCTTTTAGTCTTCTTGGGGCAGCTTTTCTTCTCGTGTCCATGTCTTCCTTCATCTTTTCTTCTTGGTGTGGATCCTCTTCTTGGGAAGAGATATTCTTCTTCTTTCATGGCTGGGGCCATGAGCTCGTCCGTCAGGTCATTTTGCTCCATGTGAGCAACATGTTTCAATGTTTTGCTGACAGTTCCTTTGGGCTTTTTATGTTTATCTTGTATCATTATGCAATGCAAACCCAAATTTATGCGGGAGGTCTTACCTCTTGCCTTATTCTGGACAAGGGCAGTGTCTGTTCCCATTTTTACACTGATGCAATGTGCCCAATACATAATGCATATAGCATTCATTCTCATGCACATTCCTAATGCAACTCTGGCTGTGAATAATCTTGATTTTGAGTGAGATTTACAGGCATTAACCAAGGGTTAAATGCAAAATGATGATTTTCACAATTTTATCAGCACAATTTTCCCAGAAATTACATTAAATCAAGGGTAACCAATTTGTACGGGATGGTTGGAGTATCAAACCAACTCCGATTTGCAATCTGAAGTTATAGGGATCTGTATCAGATACCTAATGGTTAATTTGAACTCTCAATTGCACCAAAATATAGTGATTAGTACTGATTAATCACTGATTAGCAAATTAATGCTCTGGTTTGTGTGCAGAAAACAGAGTATGCGGGGAGCCCAGATCTGGTGCCTTCCACTTCAAATGAGCTCAAATGCTTTCAAAGGCATCAATAGCAATGAGTCTAGTAGAGGATTAAGCTAAGAAATACAAGATTTGACCAAATATTGAAAGCTTAATCTCTGTTTTACCAAAGTCACCTGCAGATTTGATGAAGAGCTTTGATCTCAATGTAGACTTGATGAAATTAAATTGTGTCTTTACGAGCTTGTAGAGCATGCTTGAAAACCCCCGGGGCTAAGAGGAATTAGATCCATTTGATTTGATGAAGTAGAAATCATTGATTTACTGCAGAAAAACGTAGCTTTTTAATCAGCAAAAATCGGGAGCTTCTGTGGGCGGTTTGCGCTTCTAATTTGATGGGCTGGAGCTCCTATGGGTTAGCTATCTTGGGCTAGAAGGGTTTGGGCAATGGTTGAGTGTGCAAGGAGAATGGAGTCCTCCACCACCACTGGCTGGGGGTGAAGGGGAGAAGTGAAAACTCACTAAAAATTTGATTTTTTGCTAATTATCTACTAATCCTAATTAATTAACTAATGGGCTCATAAACCTAATTGATTCTAGGCATGGCTCTGATACCATGTTGAAATTTGAGCATAATGATGAGCTATGGTGGATCATACACTAGAATCAACATCATTAACAAAGTGATTAGCAAATGATTAAGACGTAATTAGTGAATAATTAACAAATAGATTAATGTAGGCATGGATACTCAAAAACCAGCAAATTCTCATTAGGGCTATGCCTCAATTTATAGAGTTTACATCAAGCATCAAATCCCATTGATTTCTCCATGATTCACTCCCAAAATATCTCCACCTTTTGCCTGATTCTCTCCACCTCTTCTCTTTTCCCTGAATATCTCCCAGAATATCTCCACACTCCTAAATTCTCTCATGCTACCCTTTATTCTCTCCCAGTAGATTCTTCTCACCTTTTCACAGGGTCTTTCACAATTACATCTTCTCTTTTACAGCCTCTAACCAAGAGCTTGTTCCCACACACACCCTATTCACTTGTATATTTCAACACATAGGTCGCGCGCCGTCATGAAGAGCGCCTCTCCATAATCACCACTTTACCATCTCTATAGAAGGCCACTTTCCCTTTCTCTCAGGCTGCCCTTATCTCGGGCATAACTTCTTTCATGTGGGCAAGCTGCGAGAGTGTGAGGTCATCTCCAAGAAATATTCCCGTCTTCTTGAGTGTAGGACGTCTCTTCAAGAAGTCCTTCTTCGCTTCCATGGAGGGGAAATGGATGATAAGTGCTCTCTCCTTAGAAGATTCGCCTCTACCTTCTCTCTTCTTTCCCACTCTCCATGCCTTTGTGTGTGTGCGTGGCTTCAATGCCCATCATAGAGAAGAGCTCCTTGGTTTCCCCTTCCGCATCATCACGGTCTTTTAGACCGGACACTTGTACATGTTCTACTGTCCCAAATACTTCTGCGTTTTCAGATTTGCAGCCATAGTTGCTGCGTTTTTCTGAATTGTTTCTGCTGGTAGCTCTACCTTCACCTGGGCTCCACCCGTTGGACCCGAAGGTACCTTCTCTTTAGCATTTCTTCCTCATAGTGGGTGTGGACACTGGTTGACCTGAATTTTCGGGATTGCCGCCCTCTGTTGGTGTGCTGTGTTTTCTCCTCCAGTGGACACAGATGCAGAGGGGGTTTTGTTTGGATTGTGGCTTTGGAGGTAGTTTGGTACTTGAGGAGAATACTGAATTTCTGATTTCTGTCAGCGTTTTGCTGATTTTGGAGCATCTATACCTGTGTTTTGTTTCTGGCCTACAGAGTTACCCAGTTTTTTCATGTTCCTTGCCTTTTGTTGGCGGTGGAGTGCAATTTTTTTTTGCTGGACAGCAGTGTTTTGGCTGCGTTTTGCTTCCCACAGGAGTTTTCTACACTCAAAGGGAGCCCATCTCCAGATACTTCACTTGAGGATTAGTTTCGGGAGCTGTTTTGTATCTGTGGAGACTTTCTTTTGTGACAGGAGTTTACAGATTTTGGAGGAGAGCAGTGATCTTTTCAGAGATCCTGTGCAGAGTTTATTTTGTCCGAGCCAGTGTTCTTTGCAGTGTTTGCAGAGAAAGGAGGGTGTTTTGCTCGTGAGGTGTGATCCTTTCACATGGATCGCTTGTTTGTTTGCTGATTCTTGGGATCTTGTTCCATTGCAGTTTGTATTCCTGCTTCCCTTCCTCATTGTGAGGAGTCTACCTTTGCCTCTCTTTGTGATGCTTTTGAGGATGTCCTTGCCATTTTTGCATTGGGTTTGATGCGCTGTGCAGGTTTGTTGTTTTGGAGGATGGACTTGTGGACCCGGTGGGATGCTTTGGATCTGTGGTTGCTAACCGTGCTTGGGGCATAGTGGTACTGCCAGAGTTTTTTGGATTTGGATCAGAATCAGGTTGGGCTTGTACTAGGCTGACGACTTCTTTTTTCAGAGGGGGATGTGGAGTCCTTTCATCTGGCGATGCCCACCTGAGTGGAGTGTGCTTATGTATAGCATTGGGCAACTCATGGTACGGAGTTTGAGCAGATGGAACCCATCTTTTATTTAGAGTCTTTACATCTTGCGATGCCGACCTTTTCAGAGGATGCTTTTGTAGAGCATTTGGCTACTCTCTGTACAGTGTTGGAGTAGATTGACTCTATTTCTTCCAAGGGTTCTAGTGAGGAGCAACCTGCTTCTCCCAAGATTGATTATTTCAAGATTTGATCTTGGTTGGTTTTGAGGTTTTTCATACCTTCTCTAGGCTTGAAACACGACATTCGACTTCGGGGAGTGTTCTTACACTAGGAATTGTAAGCATTATTTGGAGCAGCACGTCGCAGCCTACATGGTTGTTTTCTTCCAGAGGAGTTGTGTACCTGGCAGCTTGTTCTGTTGCTTTTGTAGCTGAGTTGCTGAGGAGATTTCTTGTGGAGCTTTCTTGGTACGTGTTTCTGCAGTCTTTCATCTTTGATCGAGGATGGCATCTCTGGCTTCTTGGAGTTCACTCAGCATCCGGTGCTGAAAGGGGGTGTTAGACATCATCTCCTTGTTGCTGGCTTCCTGGTTGGTGTCCTATTTTAGCCTCTAGGGCTGACCATGCTAGCTAGAGTGGCTGGTCACCCCTCACATATTTTCCCATATTTTATCCCCACTTTATGGAGTCTTGGGCACTTTTTCCCTAGTCGTGAGCTAGTCGGCTCCTTACATCTGGGCATATATATTAGGCCTCTAGTCCTAACTTAAATCATCTCATTGTCACGTAATTCAACAGTCAAACAAGAGTAGAGTAATGTGTGCCTAAGTCTTTTTGCTTGTGCATACATATCTACAGCCAACCACTTCATTGTGCTTCAGTCCAAGGCATCTTGAAGTCTTCTTCAGCAGTCATCCTTCATTCTTGCATTTCGCAAATCTGGGTGTGTATAAAGGCTTCCAAAGTAGCTTCACAGTTGTCTTTACTTTGCTTGATGGTTCAGGCGGCGTTTGGTCTCTATTGTCCTTGCGTTTGGCAATCCTTAGTCTCTTGTTTGCGTCTACTTATATTATGGCACTGCTCAGCGCTGCTTTGTTGCTGCGTTCTCTGCACTTGCTGGCCAGCTACTGGGTAGATTTAGACCCAATCTGGTGTCAACTCTACATATTCTTTTTACAGCTCTATCTTCTATGAATAAAGATTAAAGTGGATTGCTTCATGCTCAATAACACAAAGGTATAAAGAAGGCCTTGCTGTGCGTTACACGATCATATGGGCTGCATGCTACAAAGACACATGTCCGAATCATCCTGTCATGCCCTTGGATTCCATATGGGCACCACCCATATGATCAAAACACTTGCCCAGGCCAAAGTCTCAAGGACACTATCCTTGAAACCTCAATCCAAGATAAACATGTACGCACATCATAATCCAGGATTAACAAGTACAAACATGCTATCAACTAGGAGATTGTGATTGTTACTATTTCAAGTCTTGAATAAGAGCATAGTGCAACGTTGCTTGGGTTGGGTTGGGTGAGGTTCAAGTTTCAGTTGGTCTTAAACGTCATGGTAGTCTAGGTAAGGTTAGCTCCAAAGTCTATGAAGTTTGATGTCGTGCAGACCTGCTACACTCCACAGATCTGCGAATAGCACCATTGTTGTAGATTTGCCTCGTTAAAAGCTTCAAAGTCGATAAAGATCAGTGTTAGAAGTCATCAATCGTTCACAATTTGTCCACTCTCGCATGTGCTATGATGCTTATTAATCACTTGATCTTCATAAGTCCCAAAGTCCCACCTTGCGTAAGAGGATCTGCAAGTGGTTGCAATTGCAATGTTGATGAAGGTCAAAACAGTATAGAACCCAATCATCTCCAAGAGGCATTGAAAGCGCGGTGTCGAGAAAATCACCCATAAGAATTTATCTTTTGATTCATTTTTCCAAAACTGAGGATATTTCTACGGAATCTGCAGCTTAGAGTACATTTCTCTCATAAATGGTCATTGGTCCATTTTACACATTCTCCAAGCAATTGATTATGTAGTGGCACATTGTTGCACCACCTCATGCATCCCCAAAGACTTGGCAACAATTCATTAATGGCCTCAAGGCATTGAATAGGAGCACATGTAAAGGGTGCAGCTTCTTCATAAACTCTGAAATAAGACTTACTAGCAAGCCTTACATTCAAATCCTATCTCGGGAATAATAATTTTGTGGTGGATCCAAAACTGCAAAACATGATTGCTATTGCCACAATGCAAGAACTCCCAAGTGACTGCAAGGGTGAGGACTAGGGTGGTTACAGTATCCACAAGGGCATGCGTTGGGCGTGGTTTGAAGGAGGTCCTCTCTTTTATGAGTCTTTTATATACACACACAAAGCTTAGGAAGCTACAGTGCAGGGTTGAAAACTGACTGCAACTCATCAGGCACCTAGGTGAACCCTATACCTCTCTTTGCATGCGTCGTTATAGCCCTTGGCTTGATACTCTGTTGTCATGATCTTTCTTTCTTTCTTTCTTTGTTTCTCAAGCAGGTTTGTGTGATAGAGGCATGCTAGGTGTTTCACGCTTCCCCTTGCTTGTAGGCATGCACCTCATAGCCAGCTATAGAGGTAGAATGATTGAGAATACTCACTGTGTTGTCCAAGGGCTACATTCTAGATTATGTTGATAACTAAGCATAAAGAATCCCAATCAGCTTTCGAGAAAAATTCCAAAGCAATTATTACAAACTTGAAACGTCATAGTATTTTGTTGGACTTTTTCAAGTCAAGTGACACGAAAAGTCTACTCGGACTAAGAGATAAAGAGAAGAGAGAGACCTTGTGGAATCTTTGGCCTTAAAGCCATGCTAGTTCTGACCTTAATTCAGCATAATTTCTTTCATGCTTTAACCTGAGTCATGGCACCATTCATGGGTGCATTATGTCATCAGTTTGTGGTATAACGTTTATTTAATGACACTGTGGTATTGTGCTGTGCCGTTATACAAATATCTTTTATTAATTCTTTGGTGCCTTGGTTTGATGGTTGTCGATGCTGCCTTGATATTACTTTGTCTTTTTACAAATATTGTCTATTATTCTTTTGGTTTGAGTCAGGTACTGTTGGCATGGAAGCCAAAGGGTGGTTCCAGATGATAAATTGGTGAAGTTAGTAGGGGCATTCCTCAGGTTTGGAGCTGCTTTGAGGTCCTGGAGGTCATGGGTCCTAGGTTCAGGACGACTTGCTGACAGGTGTTCTTTGCACTGTTTTGTGGTTTTTGCAAGTACGGAGGCAGGGGATATACAAGGTGTAATTAACAACGATCACCTAACACGTGCTCAAGCAGAGGAAGATAAGAAAAGTTTACTTGAGGCAAAAATATGTACAGAAAAGAGTTTGCTACGCAAGATGGAAACCAGTAACCGATTTGAGACTGTAAATTTTCTAGTTGTAGATGCTCTGAACCAATTGGACGAAGGTATTGATGACAATAGCTCGCCAAAGAAGATTGATGTGGGTGATTTAGGGCCAAGTGGCATGGATAACACGTCAGCATCAAAAGTAGAGCTCCTCACAAATGCAGCAGTTATTGTGTTTGACATTGAGACAACTGGCTTTAAACTATCTGATGATCGGATTGTTGAGTTTGCTGCCCGGGATCTAGCTGGTGGTGATTGTAGTACGTTGCAGACATTGGTCAATCCGGAGAGGCCTATACCCTTGCGTGTTACCAATGTTCATGGCATTCACTCTGACATGGTGAATAAATCCGACATACCAAGGTAAACATTATTATTATTTTTTAAAATTTAGGAAGAATGTACTTGATTTGCCTGAATTGTCTTCCATGCAATGGCCAGGGAACCTTTCTATAGCCTCCTTTTACACCTCCAGCTCAGTGCCACAACTGTGTTGCTGTCTCTAGGTCCTTGCAGATCTTGCATTTTGCAACTCCTTTACCACTATTATTTTGCGTATCATGTGCATGTGTCCCATCCTCATCACATGAGTAGCGTGACTATAGGTTATTGCTCTTCTGTCAATTGGCCAGTCATTGAGGAATTTTCTCCCTGAAAGTGTAGCTTCAGCTCTTACACAATGTGTGTGTGTATCTTTGTATGTATGTGTGTATCCTCATCACATGAGTAGCGTGACTATAGGTTATTGCTCTTCTGTCAATTGGCCAGTCATTGAGGAATTTTCTCCCTGAAAGTGTAGCTTCAGCTCTTACACAATGTGTGTGTATCTTTGTATGTATGTGTTTGTGTGTGTGTGTGTTTGTGTGTGTGTGTTTGTGTGTAATGGAGAGTGTGTGTGTACATGGAAACGAGAGAGCCAAGGAACTGCTGCCGCCGCGACTGCCTTTTAGGGCTTCTAGCCCTGCGTTGCCCTTGCCTCAGGCCTGCGACTTCCTCCATCGTCTACCTCTTGGACTGCGTGTCGACCTGCCCCTCCTACTCTTCTCTTCCGCGACCTGGTGTGTGTGTGTGTGTGTGTGTGTGTGTGTGTGTGTAAGAGAGAGAAACTCTATAGTGTCCTTTTGCAGTTTTTTCTGCCGCCTTCCTGCACCTTTTCTGCCTTACTGTTTCTATTCCACTTTCCTTCTTGCTTTTGTAACCTCACAGCCTCCTTCTGTCAATATCGGCCTGTTCTTTTTCACAGCCTTTCCCTTTCCGTGTTTCTATCAATGGCTTCAGCTTTAGATGTTTGTACATATGCCCGAAAAGAAAGATCTGCAGATGCCAAGCGCCGCCTATCAGAGCCGGCTTTACAAGATGATGCATTTACGTTGGAAGCTCAGTATGTGTTTGATACCCTTAAGGATGACTTTCAGCAGTCACGACAGGAATGGGGCAAACCGATTCCAGAGGTCACCTACAAATTGAAGTTGCCGTCCCTGGTAAACCCTCTCAGAAAGTTGTCTCAAACTACGGTTATAATATTCTTTCCAGGAAGAATCCCTGCGGCCAGTGATGTCGCGCAGTGGATTAAGTCCATCCTTGGAGGATGCTTTGTAGAGGGAGTGTATTTTGCTTCCAGAGGCTTTTATGAGGTGCATTTATCAGATGCTTCATGCAAGCAGAGGCTTCTTGAGTTCTCTCTCCTGTTTTATGGGAGGCAAATGGTACATGCTATGCCCTGGTCCCCAAACAAGGACTATCAAAGTCTTATACAACATCACTGCCCTGTATGGGTTGAGGTTGCAAACTTCCCGGACTATATGCGTGAAGAGTTGCTACAGAGCCTCTGCAATGTCTCAAAGTGGAGGCTATTATGGATTTATGTACATAAAATGTAGCCAGATATTGTTTGTTTGCAAGAGCATAATCAACACTCCATGGGACAACATGGTTTTTTGCACGGCTATGATATATATTATGCTGGTACTGCTACCTATTCAGGTGTATGCATACAGGTTAGACATGAGTTGCAGCCTCAGTTGGCCTTCAATGACAATAGTGGCAGATGGATAGTAATACAATGCAATGTTAATGGTGATATTTTTGAGTTTGCATCAGTCTATGCCTCCCAGACCTCTGCCATGAGGGCTTCTTTGTGGGATTCTTTATGGAGATATCCATGGAGATCCAATGCATTCATCTGTGGGGATTTTAATAATTCCCCTCTACCTAGAGATAATACCACTTCACGATCTCATATGCTATCATTGGAAAGGCACAAATGGGATGACATGCTTCTTTCTGTGCAGGCTGAAGATTTATGGATACTTCTCCAAGGGTCAGTCTCTGGATATACTTTTCATCATAATGCACTTACTACGTATTGGGCAAGGCTTGACAGATGGTATTTGTTTTATCCATAACAATTTGCAGATTTTAGCCCTCATCTCCTTATAGATTTCTCATTGGGC
The DNA here is from genome assembly GCF_041138505.1 of Cibotium barometz. Lineage (NCBI taxonomy): Eukaryota > Viridiplantae > Streptophyta > Polypodiopsida > Cyatheales > Cibotiaceae > Cibotium > Cibotium barometz. The sequence continues at coordinate 15,689,663 of NC_141048.1, forward strand.
TTGTCAGATCATGCTCCATTGTGGATGAATTTGCAGCTTGGCATGCCTCTGGATGATTTGCCATTTCTCTCCAGTAGATTATTGCATGTTAATCGGGCTTATTTCCAACATCACAACTTTCAGCAAATGATCAGATTTGCCATTCATCCTTTGCCAGTTCATGCCCAGGAGAACATGAATTATGCTTGGGACAGCTTCGTCTCTCGTATTCAGAATGTCATTAAGGAGTATGGCAAATGGCATATGACAAAATGGAGGAATGAGGTTAAATGGGCAAAAAGGACAGCACAACATTTGACTGAATTTTCTCAATCGAGGCCACTCTCTGATTCAGAAAAGGATTCCCTTTCACATGCACAATTTAAACTTACTGTTAATGATCAGAGGAAGGATACCTGGTTGTCCTTTCTCTACTGCCCTCATACTTGACTGGAAACAAGTTCTCTCTAAGGTCAAATGGGCTCCTGATAATTGCTTGGAGACAAACTCGATGAGGAAAGAAAGTATTCATTGGAGTGTCATCTTTGACACTCCACTTGCTTTACAGGAATCTGTTCGGGCATACAATCTTATGAAATTGGGAATTCGGTATATACATGATGTGGTAGATGATCGGGGATATGTCTTATCCTTTCCCCGGGCCATTGCTTCCTATGCATTGGGAATGCAACTGGAGTGTGATCAGAGAAAGTAGTGCTTGCCAAAATACCGATCATGCCCCCACAACCGCTATCCCACTCATCCACATAGAAACTATCAAGTTTGGAGAGATTGGGGCCGGTGCTCCTCCTGTGAGACATCGAGAAGCACAAACTCCCGGGGCTATGTCCAAACTTTGGTTGTTGGGCTGGAGGGCAGGTAGCCTACACACACACACACACACACACACACACACACACACAGCTCGAACAGAAAACGTGAGGGAGAGCGTGCTACTGGAAATGTACTTGATAATGTTGTAATGAAAGTACTAAAAGCCTAGGGCTAAGTGCCCAACACACAAGAGTGTGTTCACACGGGGAAAAAACCTGTGTCCAGCCACACAAGCCACAGGGAAAAAATGCCGTGAGTAAGCTGGGTTCACACTTGAACTAGCTAGGAGTGGCCGGGTGGACATGACCAACAAACCCCCCTCAAGTGAACGGTGTGAACGGGTAGCAAGGTGATAAAGCTGTGAATGCCGCCATGCAATTTCCACAACAAGAGTGATCAAGAGGGATCATGCTGGAAAAGCAAGCACTAGATGACGGGGGAAGATGAGAAACCCCAATGTCATAGTGCTAAAGCTAGAGCATAGTAGTACATAGACGCATCACCTGAAATGCATGTCAAAGATCATGTGGACATTAAGTGCATCAAATCAAGAAGCATCGCATAAGCTGCAATAGGAGAAGGTGTGTGATAAAATCCTCCAGTAAGGAAAGTAAATATAATACCCCCCTCAAGGTAAGCATCCAAATGTCAAACTGAATTGCATGTAATCCACATCATTGACAACAAGAGAGCAAAGCATAGCTCTGTAATGGCACCAGTGACAAGCATAAGAAGATGTAGCAGATATATGCATGTGTAAAGGCAATATGATCCAGAAGTCATGCCTGTGAGACATGCAATGTAAGCTGCAAGAGATAAACTCATCAATGGAGGGTCCGATGAGGAAAAATCAGCAATGGTAGGACTGATAAAATTCAGCAATGGGGGAAAGCTGAAAATCGAGAGAAAAAGGGGGGGCTCGGGGCGGGCATCAGCCAATGCTATCAGAGGATGGGTAAACTCTCAGCGATGCCATGATCAGTGGCATGTATGGCAAGTGTAAAGATGCATAGTCCCGCAATAAATAATATACATGTAACATGTCAAAACCATGAGGGCAAGCCAACACTGGCCAAGTGTGTAGCAGGCACTCCCAGTAAACATCACATGTGAGAAAGTGAATGTCAATACTGTAGAAACAATCCCGTTGCAAGGGAAAGTAGCATAAAAGGCATCTCTAGTAGATGTCACATATGAGAAAGCGTCTAGCATAGACAAGCATAAGGGTCAACAAGCATAAGTGACCATGAGGCATCACCAACTGCATGTGAGCAAGTAAAATACCCCCCTGAAATGCATCTGCTAGACAAAGCATACCAAGAAGTATTGACTATAGACCATAGTCATCAAAAGCAACCGCATCAAAAGACATCTTTGTTGGTGAAGAAGATGAAATGGCCAAGGTTTTCATATTTGTAGCCAAATTGGCCTCATGTGCACCTGTTGAAGAAGATGCTAGGTTCTTCTTTTTCTCACTCTCAATATGCTTCTTGCATTCCTCTATGGTGTGTCTTGTTTTCCTGCAATAATTACAACGCTTTTTTGTTTCAGGCTCGTCCTTTGTCTTGGGAGGATCCAATGGGCTAGGTTTAGGCCCATATCGATTCCCACGAAAGGGAGCAGTCATTGCCGACTCATCAGTAGACATCATGTTGTTCTTGTTGGAACGGGATTGCGCTTCATTGAGCAAGAGAGCCACAAGGTTGTCAAAAGTGACCGCACTAGGCGCATTACCACTCAAGAACCACAATGTAGTCCCAAATGTTTGATAAGAGTCGGGCAAATTACGTAAGACTATCTGAACAAGATAGCCATCTGTCAAGACCTCATCAATGTCGATGAGTTGGTCTTGAAGGTCTTTAACATGTGTAAGGCACTGATCGATAGAGTCACCTTCAAGCTTGCCCCGAAGGTAAGCCACACGAGCCTCATTGCGACCTGAATATAACTCCGCCAAGGTATCCCAAGCACCCATTGCGGTGGTGCAGGAACGAATATGTGGAATGATGTGGCCGCGGCACGAGAGAGCAATCAACGCATTGGCCTGAGCATCCTTGGCATCCCATGTTAGCTGTTCTGGAGTAGGTGGCAAAGGTGGAGAAGATGTAGCACCACGTGAAGATACATCATCCCTTGCATCAATAGTGCCTGAAGCATTTGCTGCTCGTGCAGGAGCAATAGGCCTGACATCAGCCCCTGATACATAGGCCCAGAAATTCTTTGCGACTAGTACATGTTTCATCATATATGCCCACATTGGTGCCATCCAACTTATCCTCAACGGACAACATGCCAAACAAATCACTAGTATTCCCAGACATGGCTATCACAAATGCATACAAACACGTTAATGTAACTGAATCAAGGCGTGAACTGCAATATGACCCGAGTGTACCACTGTGTTTGCTCAATACATAGGCATAAAACACATCAACTGGAGTGCAAAAACCTTCAAAGCTACCCCAATGCTGAGACACCTGAAAATTGGGGGAAACGCCCCAATGCCAAGTGAATGTTCCTGTATCACCAAAATATCTGCAAATGTCTATAATAGACCTTCAAATAATGCAATCTCTGCAAAATCTCCAAATTTCTAGTGCATTGATGCACCAAATGTGATGAAATCAATGCCTTTGTGCCAACGTTGCAATTTCAGACCAATGGTGAAAAGCCCCAAATTAATGCAGCCATTGTCCTAATTTTTAGCAATTTCTGAATTTTTGAAAAAATTGTAGAAATAATAGTAAAATATTGGTTGCAGTTGGCACAGTTTTCGAGGAGAACACAGCACCTTCGGTCGACGGCTTCAATAGGTCGTGCAGCTTCAATCGGCACACAGCAGCAACAGCGGGCAACAATGAGGCTCTGAAACGGCGACTGTGAAGGATAGGAGGTGCAGGTCGTTGGCGGCGCATAGCAGCAAGTTCTTCTTGACGGCGTTGATGAACACAAGAAGGTGTGTGTGATAGGCTGATGCAAGGAAACCCAGGCAATGAGCAACATGCTTTGATACCAATGTTGGGTACGAGGGCAGCTAGCTTGCACACACACACATTCACACACACACACACACAGAGCTCGAACAAAAAATGTGAGGGAGAGCATGCTACTGGAAACGTACTTGATAATGTTGTAATGAAAGTACAAAAATGAAAGTACTAAAAGACCAGGGCTAAGTGCCCAACACACAAGAGTGTGTTCACACACGGAAAAAACCTGTGTCCAGCCACAGGGAAAAAATGCCCGTGAGTAAGCTGGGTTCTTACTTGAACTAGCTGGGAGTGGCCGGTAGACATGACCAACATTGGTAAGTGCCAAAGGTCCTGCCCCCTAAGAGCTAGGATCAACTCCTCCCAAGCAGAGTACCCTGAGCCAAAAATTGTAGCCATGCCTCCTCCGAGTCTATTCTCTGCTGATTATCATGTTAAAGTTCCCACCCATCCACCAAAAGTCGGCTTGTGGAAGGGATTGGCAAACTATGCTCTAGAAGGTGGCTTTGCTTACAACGGCGTTCGGAGAGCACATTTAAAAAGCCCACACAATCCTTGCCAATCGTGATGGTCACCCATTGAGCCAAACTAGTGTCAATGATGCTTGAGCAAACTATTGCCGGCAAGAGCTACTCGCATTGATAGAAATACAAACTCCCCTTGTGTCCCGGAGGAACCAAAAGAGGGAGACCAAAGAGCATGGCTCTTGCGTGGTAGAATCTTCCAGCAGCGGTGGGTATGCTGGTGCTGTTGGGGAAGAGAATATTAATGGGTCCCCCAATTGTTGTGCTATGAAGCTCTTCTCTAAGGACGCCATGCCTCTGAAAGCACTGCGGTCCCCCAAACCCTGGATGCTCCATGAGTTGATCCGCATATCTAATCCTTGTGGGAAGTGGAAATATTTGAACTTCCCTCCGCTTGAAGAGTCTTGGGCGTGGGTTTTGATGGGGAGTAATCACAGTCAGTCCTAGGATGAAGGCGCGCCGGGTGGGCTCGGATCCTGCCCTTTATGTGACGCCACTCTGTCCGAGCCTGGGAATAAGTGTAATCTGGGCTCCACCTATCACAATGTAGGTACCTGTAGGAGGGAGTAAGGGTTATTGCTTCTGAGATATGAAAGAACACAAAGAGTAGCACCTCCAAGTTGGAGGACACCACCTCTCCATCCTGGTCTCTGTGGCCCGAGCCTCCCAACTCCATCTGAGCCAAGTGCCAAAGATGAGTAAGCATGTCGGTGATGTGCAGATCATGCAAACGATGAGAGAGCTCGACCGCCTTCCCTTGGATGGCGGCAGACACCGACTCCATATCCCATTCTGTCCTCAGTGCTGCACTCAAGGGAGAGGAGAAGATCATCGCGCCACTCTCTGATGTGGAGGGCTTGGCCCGAATTGTGACTTGGTTGAACACAATGCCAACCCGAGCAAGAACCGAAGCAGTGGTGGAGGGGGATTCCATCACTCTCTCGGTAGCACCACCTATCACCGAGAGGAGAGGAAGGTATTCCTTCCTAAGGCCTAGGAAGTAGACTGTCACGGGAAAGCTTGAAATGCCAGCCAAAGGGTCGGATGTTGGGTCAAAGATGTGCTACTAGCTCGCAAAGAAGGCCTGGGCCGTACGCAGTGTGACGGGGCTCAGCTGCACGACTCTGTCCGATGTGTCTAGCAAGTCAAACTCAATGTGGTAGTAGCCACGCCCCAAAGGATGAATATCAGTAATCTTTTTAGGTGCACCAAGGAGGCTAGCCTATAAGAGATCCCTGAGCTGTCCCGCTCGCCGGGCGGCTGCGAATAATCTTGCAGACCAAAGTGGAGGCCTCTAAGGATGCGACTGTTGAGGCAAGGAGCTGGAAGTCCACTTCTGAAAAAGGAGAGGAAAAGGATGGCGGTCTCGTCGGGGATGACGGAGCTACTGCCATGGAGTCCTCCTGGGGGTTCAAGGCTAGAAGGGGCCGAAACTTGCCAGAATGACGAGCTGCCGAGAACTGAAAACCTGCCGTGAGAAGCATTGAAGGGGGGGATATCCTACATGTTGACTAAAAAATTATCTTGGACTTTGTCCTTGTGCATATCATCATTTGTGTAGTTGCCTTGTATAAAGTTGCCCCTTTGTTTATTCTCATATCATTCTGCTTCTTTTACAATATTTGGCCATGTGTCCAAGCTCACCAAGTAATTGCATGCACCCTTCGATGGAAATTTGTGTGTTTTGGAGTGCTTGGTTGTCACCTTTTATTGTTTCCATCCCATTCTCTTTGTTGTGGGTCTTAACTATTGCTTGAGTTGGAGCTTTGACTCGAGTAATTGGCTATTATGAAAGTCACCTTTCTATTTTTCTTCTCCTTTGGCTTGAGATGAAGCCATAGCTTCCTGATCGAGTTGTCCCTTCCTCGCTTGGATATCTTGCTTCCTATGTTCATCATCAGCTTGTAGCATGGATTGCAATTCCACAAAGCTTGGTGGAGTTCGACCACGTTGTCAGGATCTTGTGCTCTTGAAGATCTAGGGGTGCGAATAGAGTGAAAAAAGTGCGAAGTAACCTTTTGTAGTTCTCTCCCAATTACTTAAATCTCTGGTGCAGATGGAGATGTGAACGGATCTGTGTCAATTGTTGCTTTTGGGGCTGCTCTTGAGGTTGAATCTGCTCCTTATCGAGGATGGTCTTTTCTCCCATGGCTGGCTGCCCCAAAAGAACTGTAGAAGATATATAGAACGGGGAGAGGGGGTCATTTATACACTGTGGGCCTACTTGCATCAGTTTGCACTACACACATCTGATAGTTGCATTCATTCTTATATTAAGTTGGTAGGTAGCCTACCAGCAACTTGTTCTTAGCCTATTACTATGAGCTCACAACATGGGCTGAGTTTTCAGATAAACCCTAATCTTAATTAATGGGTCCAGCATGATACAAGTTGGAATTGATGCATCCGCCAATATTAGATGAACATACTATAATTGCATGCTATTTTTTTCTTTTAATTTCAATAACTTACCGTGGGTCATCATTTTTCACGCTTTAAAGAGTTGCTATTATCACTTGTGTATTTCTTGGGAACAGGTGGAAAGAGGTAGCACCAATACTGATCCAGTTTGTGGAGAGTCGGCGAAGGTCAGGAGGCCCAGTTTTTCTTGTTGCACATAATGGGAGGAGGTTTGATGTCCCTTTTTTGGTAAATGAGTTCCAAAGATGCTCAATGCAGATACCATCGTGGTGGCAATTTGTTGATAGTGTGCCAATAGCACGGGAAGCAATGAAAGCCAAGGGTGAGATCTGATTATATAAGTGGTTAAGTTTCCACCAGTTGTATGTTGTGATTTTTCTAAGCATGTTGAATGTGTTGTAGGAATGAAGATTTACCTGAAGAGGGTTTGACCCTCATATGCATTCGTTTGAAACTGAGTAGTAATCCTACTATTTAGGATTTTGGTGGCTATTGTCACTTAGCTAATACTTATTGAGAAAATAGCCACCAAAATCCTACTATTTAGGATTTTGGTGGCTATTTAGGATTTTGGTGGCTATTGTCACTTAGCTAATACTTATTGAGAAAATTCCATTCAAACCTCGTCTTGATGAGTGCAAAAGTTTCTTGTCCTTTCAGTGGTTTGATGTCTTCTATATTGAGACTACTATATAAACAACAATACCTTTCACAGCTTGTGAATCATGCAGAGTGTTTCTTAACAGGAAATGAGTATCATGTCTCTCCACAGAAGGAAGCATCAATACAATCGTGTAGTCATGCTTCTTCACATTGTTAGTTTTGTTTTTGTTTGGTTTTACGGGAAAGACTTCCTCACGTTGTATTCACAAAAGCTTAACCCATGTGGTGTGCAGTCTTGATATCAGGTGCACACATCAGCAAAACCAAACAAAATCGAGTTGCATGAATCATTAATACTTCAATCCATTCACATCATATCACACACAATATTGGCTTCACATGGAGGTCCTTCCACCAAGTGAATGCTTTATGCTGGAGCATAATTTGAATCTGACTAATACGGTGAGCATCAATATCCTTGTAAAGATCAGAAAAAGCGGTTCACTTCCAAAGCCAGCTATCCAAGTAAAGTTCCTTACACTCTTTCTTCTTACGAGAGAGAGGTTTTGGATGGAAGGAAACCCATAGAGGAGGAGGATTACTAGCTGCAGCTTGGGGAGCTTGGGAGCGTAGCTCTGCCGATTCTCTCTGTAAATCAAGCACAATGGAATACAGAGAATCCACCAAAGGAGATGTAGGAGGTTGAGGAGCGGGTGAAGGCTGTCTAGATGGCAGTGGAGGTTGCACATAGCTTTGAGTATTGGGAAAAAGTAGAGTAAAGATTAGGATCTATACTAGAACTTGCCATAGGAACCGGCTGTCCCAAATACTGAGATGGTACCTGAGGCATAGAAGTCATGTGTACTCGAGTAGACTGCATGATAGTGTCGCTCACGAGGTCATAAAGAGATGACAGAGTCGTGGGCTGGCCACCAAAAGCATCCACATGCACCCCTGAAGTTAGTTGTTGTTCCGCCATGGAGTAGAGGATGCCAAAATTTCAGCAAACAGGGAGTAAAAAGCTTGTGAAGAGGGTGTAGTAGGGATTTGCTCTGCTTATGAAGGAAAGAGCATGGTTTTTTTGCAAGACAAGGATGTTCACAAGGTCAACCAACAGCCAGCCTTTTATACAGAAGAGGTCGATTTAAGCATGTCCCCAAAAAAGCAAGTTTCCCCTAAAAGCTTGTGCCTATACACACTCAAAAGACTAGCGCTTTTTACCATCAAATTTGGAGAAAAGCCTAGTATACAAACGCTTAAAAAAAAAAACGCCAAAACCCTAAACACTTACTTTTTTTGGACAGCATGTAAGCCCTGTAGTGCACCCATTCCTCCAGCCAGATTCAGCCGTACTGTTTGCCCCGTAGACATGTGAGAGCCTCCGCTGTACATCAAACGTAGTCAGGCCTCCATTCCTGTGTGTGAAGCAATCAGTGCTGTCTGGCAGTGAGAAAGCATGACCAACACACTACAGTTCACAGACTCTCCTACACCCTTCTACAGTCACACCTCATACATACATGGGTTAGGGTTTTGTCTGCTCATCCAAGGCAATGCTATTTACAGCTATATAGAACAAAAGCGTACAGTAGATTCCCAAAAAGCATAAACTCCGCCGCACAACCATAAGCACACAGGATTCAGCCTTTTGCTGAACTCGACCAACCCTCTGTATAATGCAGCCAACAGTCTCAAAACCTCATGTGCATAAAAACGACCAAGGCCGAGGGTTTCACCCTCAAACACACGCATACAAGGATTGTCAGGGAACAAACAACATACACAATGATTGTCATCCAAAATTACCTGCTACAATCTTTTTTGATGTTCTACAGGGCTTTAAGTGTCAGGGTATAATGGATGTCCATTATGTGGGCCGCAACTTGAGGCTTGGTACTCAAAGTCTATGAAGAAGATAGTATACGAGGGCCACAAGAAGTATCTGCCTGACAACCATCCTTTGCATGAGGGGTTTCTAGGGAGGTCTCCTCGCATATGGAAGAGCATAATTTGACACGACATAAAGCTTTTGCTTTTTCCATAGATATGCAACGATTTCAAGAACTGTTACGTAGCTTGTAGTAGCCCATGGGGAGCTTGGCTGGCCTCCAAGATCGTCCACCAGCGTGGGTGGCAAGCGAGCCAGGGGAGAGGGTGCCTGGGCATAGTCCCGCGGGCGGCCAGACATAAATTGATCAAATGGATATTGATGTTGATCGTTTGGCAAGGATGGATCTTATTGAAGATGAGATTGAACCCTAACCAATCCATCACTGTATCGTTCTAAATTGATGACATTTCTATTGTATGTGTTGTCTTTTAATTATCATCTCATGATTTATTTTTGAATATATTTCATTGTTGTAAATGCATGTAGTGGGATTCTGTAATGACATATACTGTAATGTACTATGAGATGGTTTAAAGAAAATAGTTTTTAATTTTGTAAAGGAATTCAGTTTTTCTTTACCAAGCGTGTATTGATGCGTGTATTAATGCGTGTATTGATGCGTGTATTATTGCGTGTATTTTCACGTGCTTGTGGACAGACAGGCCACTGCATATGTCCGGCGGTGAGGATCCCTATCCTCATTCTCTCTATGGGTGGGTGGTGATCCAGAGCTCTTCTCGTGCGTCGTCCATTCGTGGTCTCTACGGGCGCATAACATTGGTATCAGAGTGCTGGTTCCGTTCGGTTGGGGTCCGTGCGAGACTGGGGGCCGGGTCCACTCAATGGTTTTGAACCATTCAATTTCAAATATGATCTTATGTCAAAAAAGTCGGATCTGAGCAGCACGACCGTGTGGAGGACGGGAGTTGCTGTAAGCCCAGCGAGGCATGCCGTGATAGAGAGAGACGGGAGAGGGAGAAGGGAATAGGGATCTTGCACAATAAACAACACTGAGCGGGGAACATGCCCCGCCCCCTTTCAGGAATTTATTTAGGAACAATCCACAGGCACGTTGGCCAGGATCAATACAATCAATGAATACAAAACAAACATATGTGTCGATGTAGGATACCCAAGTCGATGTTCATGTCTATGTCTATGTCTAGGCACACAATCTCTGATGCCAAGCACACCACGGAGATGACCTACAAGAAACTCTCATCGGGCTAGTACCAGATCCAAGTCCAAGTCTAAATCCAAGTCCAAGTTCATATCCAAGTCCAAGTCCAAGTTCATATCCAAGTCCAAGTCCAAGTTCATATCTATGTCTAGGCACGCGATCTCTGATGCCAAGCACACCACGGAGATGACCTACAAGAAACTCTTATCGGGCTAGTACCAGATCCAAGTCCAAGTTCATATCCAAGTCCAAGTCCAAGTTCATATCCAAGTCCAAGTTCCCATGAGTAATCTCCACACCTCCTACAGCCTTGTCAATGAAGAAAACCATGGAAAAGCTCTTTCTGGCAAGAAAACTGATATTAAACTTGTTTTAATGGTTTTTGGATAATAAAAACCTACAAAAAATAAAATTTAGGGTTTTTGAACTTTTTAGTCCATATAGCTCCGCACATGTCCGGACAGTTCCGTACGTCTTTACAGATCCGTACAGTCGTATGGACAGGTGATGATGTGCCACAACAATTGATGGAGGCACTCTGAATCAGCAGGGTAGCGATGAAAAATTCCATGATTTGGTTCATGATCAACTAGATGATGATGGAGAAGATGATCTCCATGCTTCAATGAAGATGGCAACGCGATGAAGAGGTTCTTCTTCAACTTGATACTCAAGAGAGGTTCATGCTTCTTTTATACTTGGGGAAGCCTTGCTTTTTGCCAAAAAGTGATGCTTTTGCTTTGCTTTTGCCTTATACTTTGCTTTTGGTCTTTTTAATAGTAAAATATTACTCAACTTTAGTCAAAAGTTCTTGTTTTGCTTTTCTAGCTTCAGAGCCTTGCTTTTTGGCCCTGGACCTGCTCTTTGAAAAAGCGGCTTTTAGCTTTTTGGTCCGGCTCAGTCTACTCTTGCCAATGGTATCTCTGGCTCGCGGTCAACTTAGTTTGACTTTTTGCTTTTTCTTGCTTTTTGACCAAGATTGGTTTGGCGCGGTCTCCTCTTTTTAATGGTATCCCTGGCTCGCGGTCAACTCAATTTGACTTTTTGCTTTTTTCTTGCTTTTAGACCAAGACTGGTGCTTTTTCTTGAGTAAACCTTATGGTTCCTATCCCCATGCTTTCTTTAGCCTGTCTAGTCTCCGGGCATGTGTTCCATCATGCAAAAAGAGCTAGGAGGGCCAAACAGTTACAGTTGCCCCATAGCTTGGTGTGTGGAGGACAACGGTTGCGCATGAAGCTTGGGGAGTTGGAGCCACAGAGGGGGTTGTGTCAAATCAGCAAGCGGGCCATCGTCACCTCTCCGCTTGCACAACAGCTCAACAGCCGGCCATGGTAACTTCCGCATGTACGCAACGACCAGCAAGGAGTCTCTCTCTCCTCTTCCGAGCTGGGTTCGGACCACTTTCCAGGATCACGGGCTTCCCGGGTCAGAGATGCCTGGGACTTTCTCTTCTAGAGCTCCGTAGACACAGCTCCTTAGTGAGATCTAGATCAACTGTACTTGCTCGAGGATTAGCACAGAGAGCTCTCACCGACTTCTTCCATACCAACACTCCGAGGGCTGATCCACCCATCATACCCGGACCACAGGCTAGTGCAAGAGCTCGGCCAAGAGGTGTGACACTCGACAGAGCCACTGAGTTATGCCAGCTCAACGCCCCAGACCCCATGGCCCTCGCCCACGGCCACGCCACCACAGGAAGATCTGGGCCATCATCTCCTATCGTCACAGGACCTTCTCGTGCCAGCTTAGTTTTACCACCTTGATCACCATGTCACAGCGGTCCATGAGAGATGTATTAGGGTGATATGAGAGCTCTCTGCTCATGTACCTAGATCAGATTTTATAGTTCTAGATTATTGTTATCTTTCTTTATTACGATTTTGTACCCATAATGATGTACCTCATGGATATGATGTAACCTTTTGGCCCCACCCCGATTACTGATCCTCAACGCTGGCAGAGTTATGCAGAAGGGCTTTATGATATTCCGCACCAGCCACTCATCCCTCGCCCCACCGAGACTCCACCGACCTCATCGGTTTTCTTTACTACCGATATGGTATCTCGAGCTATACATAGATTCCAACATGGGAGAGCTGAGGATCACACCGGCTTACAGGGTGAGCATTTCATTTATGCAGCTGACACACTCTCCCCTTTTATTGCTTACCTCTTTAACAGGGCTCTGGTAGAAGGTTTCCCGGCTAAGTGGACGATGCACACTATTGTACCGATCCACAAAGTCGGGGACATGTTGGACCCCGGTAATTACAGAACTATCATGATTGGTCATACCTTGGCCAAACTCTATGGGGCTATCCTGGAGGCAAAATTGAGCACACACGCTGAGAGAGAGGGGCTTCGTGCCTCTGGTCAGGCAGGTTTTCGGCGAGCCTTCTCTACTATTGATCACATTTTCACCCTGAGATGCCTGATTGACCAAACTCGGGCATGGAGACAGAGACTCTATTGCTGTTTTGTGGACTTCCGCAAAGCCTTCAACACAGTCCCGAGAGAGCGCCTCTTCCACCGCTTACAGACACTAGGCATACCCCCCCGACATGATGTGGGGGATTTACAGATTATATGAGCAAGTGTTTGGACGAGTTAGATGCCCAGGGGGACTATCAGATATGATTGCCAGCACCATTGGTGTGAAGCAGGGCTGCCCTCTCTCCCCGACACTCTTTGGCTTATACATCGACGAGGTAGCAGACTACATCATACACGGAGGAGGCTATGGGATTGACATCTTAGGTACGACTGTACACATTCTATTATATGCTGATGATATCATTCTTGTGTCGGATACTCAGACAGGAGCGAGGACTCATAGTGAACCTTGGGAAAACCAAGGTTATGGTCCTTCATACATCAGCAGCAGTCAGATGCCAGACTATCCTTACACTAGCCCGGGGACAGGTAGAGGTGGTGGGCTCATATGTATACCTTGGGGTCACATTTACCAGCTCATCAGGGAGATTCTCTATGGCACAGGCTGCCAGAGACAGAGTGACACGAGGGTACGCAACACCAGCAATTTTGGAACGCCAGTGTCACCAGGCACACTTCCAGGATCCCCATACTAAGGGGTGGCTATTTGATACACTAGTTACTCCAGCATTGATGTATGCAGCAGCAGTATGGGCACCAGGTTTGGCTACATCCTCATGGACACAGATAGAGCGCCCTCAGATTTTGATGCTCTCACGGATGATCCGCAGCAAACCTTCAGTACCACATGATATCCTTCGAGTGGAGTTTGCTGTACCACCTATGTTAGTAGAGGCCATGTTCCAAAACTATATCTTTTATACACAGGATGCGGGAGCTCCCACTAAATTGGGTATCTCGGGCTGCTTTTGAGGCATCCAGACAGCTTGCTGAGGAGGGACATACCTGGTCATGGTACTCCCAGGTGGTACAGTGGATATCATCACACAGGATTGATATTGAGACAGATTACCACCCTTACAGTATGACCTAGCTGCACCACACATACGCCTCTCTCAGACAGAGAGGAACAGAGTCACGAGACATGACATTTGGCAGGGCCACATACAAGAGACTTGGCTATCTCTCAGTCAGCCACTTCTGAGGAAGATGCTCTACTACAGAGACCACTTCTTGAGCACCTCCACAGACGGCTTCATCCAGCGACCACGATAGTTGGAGGTCCACTTATCACATTGAGCCAGAGTAGCCATTGGGCGACTAAGGGTCTCATCACACCAACTAGAGATCGAGACTGGGAGAGCAGCACGTATCCCTCGAGCAGAGCGCATTTGCAGATTATGCCAGACGGGGGTAGAGACAGAGGAGCATTTTGTTTGCCAGTGTGGTGCTTTGCAGGAGATCAGGGCATGCTATCCAGAGGGTTTTAGAGGGACCACATCACTTAGACAGATCCTCGGAGAGATCGGACCAGAGACAGCTAGGTAGACTACTACTAGCACTACAGAGACACAGGGAGATCTTACTTCAGACTCCCACACATCATAGCGGAGGAAGACAGTCCCAGTTGACTGACTTCTTCCAGAGATTGGCACCAGTAGCCCAGCCACACACATTGGGAGTGACATCTCAGCGAGCGGAGGAGATTCAAGCTAGGCGACGACCTAGACTAGCTGGCTACCAGACACCACGGCTACACCACAGAGAGATCGCGGCCATCCGGTCTTGACACCAGCAGGAGGTCCAGGAGCAGCTAGCACATTTTCGCTCTGATCCAGGACGCATGTTCTAGACATTTACGGCATCCTCAGATCGGATGTATGACATATTGTACCCAGACTATGGGCCCGTGAGCGTAGGAGCAAGGATACCTCTCTCCCCTCCGTGAGCGCAGCAACAAGGAGTCTCTTGCGTGAGCGCAATGCAAGGCGTACCACCCTGGCTGTGCAAAAAAGTGAAAACAATTCGTTGGTATACCACCCGGCTGTGCAAGAAGAAGTGGAGTCACCTTCTTCGCAGCAGCAAGAGTAGCACATAGGCGACGAGGGTCTGAACAACAGCAACATCGGCAGCGGGCATGACCCGGCGACTATACGTTTTCTTCCAAGTACATTACCCTCTCCAAGCAGTAGCGGTGTAGCTTCATGTTCTTACCGAAATGAGTTTGGACAAGATTGAGGCAAAGATAGCAATTTGAACCTAAATAGGCAACGATCTTCAGGTATATAAGCCGTGCAAAGAGCGTGATGATAGTATCAAAAGCCGTACCTAGAAGAACATGATACAGTTGATTGCCTCGGGGAGAGAGACAAGCTGTCTTCAGCATTTCTGCCACCATTTAGGCTCACTCCACTAGTCAGGCCCAGCAGTCACCATTCGTTGGGGGGGGGGGGGGACCGAGTGTGTGGAGAGGAGATGGTTGCGTCATGTGGGGGTTTGAGGTGCTTGGAGCTTGTGGAGGTTTGAGGAGTCGCACAGAGACATATCCATCCTCATTAGCCCCATGCTTGATATTTTGGAGAGTGGTATACCATCTACTCGGAACTGATGTTGCTCTCATGTTTCTATGTTCTTAGTATTCCATGATGAGTTTCCATGGACAGTTTTGTATCACCCCAGTGAGATAGCTATGTTTATGTTTTCGTTTTGTTTTATTTTCCATTCCATGATGAGATATGCCATGGACATTATTGTATCACGTTGGTCTCATAGGCCCATTGGGTCTTTAGTAGGAAGATGCATGGGGACCACTTAAATCATCTAGAGGGGGCTCTGATCTCTCTAATATGCCATGGGGACCAATAGAAAAAGTGAGCAAAGCACAGCTCTCACTCATGCCATGGATTGCCAAGAGAATATCATGCCTAGTAAACACGCCTAGCCATTGCCGGGGGGGGTGGCTTGGGTCTTGGATAGGGGTCAATAGTAGAGTCGATGTCGAGGCTGAGTCTGTCTCTATTCCGGATCCTAGCTAGGCCTTACTCGTGAGCCTTGGGGAGGAAGCTATCTGAATGCAAGCCGATCTCCAAGGGACCTGGCAGGTCCTATGCTCAATGCTCCCCATGATACATGAGGTCGGGCCCCCAACATATGGCCAATAGGTAAATGGATCAGGGGGTCCTAGATCAAGGGCTGCCGAAGACGCTCCTCCGAGGCACCGGAGCTAACTGAAGGGCCGGCTTGAGGTGATCCCAAGCTCGGAGTAGGTTGTTTGCAAGTTTGTGCAAGTTTGTCCTCAGAAGTTGGACTAAATCCATGGGCCTTTATCTTTGTGAAGATCCATCTGGTTCTGTGTCCCCCGCCCCCCGCCTCCCGCCTCCCGCCACCCCCCCCCCCCCCCCCCCCCCCCGGAGTATGGGCTGGAATCCGAGCCAAGAAGTCCTTCCAAGGCTCACCACCTAGAAGAAGTCCTTTTTCAATCACTTGCCCAACAGGGTGTGGATTTGAATGGAGGGGTCAATGATACCTCATTGCGTCGCGGCTGAATGATCACTCTCCAGGCCACCTTGGCCCGGGCAGGCCTCTGATCACTGTCGCGTGATAAGAAGTTCTGGATCAATCGCTGTACCTTACCAATGCATTCTCGGGAGAAGGCCCAACAAGAAGAAATATACCGCATGGTGGCAAGAAGGACCTGGTTTGCCACCACCACTTGGCTGGCTGAGGAGAGCTTCGTAGAACACCAGTACAAAAGCATTCTTCCAAATGCTCAGAAGAAGAGAGGTGAGCTGCTGTTCCGGGGAGATATCGATGCCCAATTGGCATCCTAGATAGCGGGCTGGAGTGCCCTTTAGGATCCATTGGAAAGCCTCAACTGGATGCCAAGTCGGGGCGGGTGTAGAGTTAACCCAAAAACCACATGACTTGTGCCAGTTGATCTGTGCTCCTGATGTGCGACAAAAGATCTCAATCGCCTCTATGCATCTCTGGAGATTCCCCACATCTCCGGATAGGTATGCTGTTCTGTCATCTGCAAACTCCGAGTCCAGCAGCTCCTCCTGAGTACAGATGGGGAGACGCAATCCTTGGAGCCTTGTCTTTTGAGTTGAGAGAAAACTGCTCATGGCCTTGGCGACAAATAGGACGAGGTAAGGTGCCAGTGGATAGCCTTGCCGAACTGAGTGAGAAAGGGGGAATCTGTCAACTCGGGCTCCCTGAATGAGAACGTGACTTGTCACGTGCACCCATGCACTATGGTACATGGTGACAAACTGGCTCATCAACAGTGCAAGAATCGTGTACAGAAGTAGTACCTTTTAGGTTTAGTTGTCGTATGCCGTGACCTGCCGTGACCCCTTTGTGAACCCAGTCTGGGACATGTCAAGCACGAGCTACATAGGTCAGTCCTCTTAACCCATTGTGAAGAATTCAGCAAGTATTCATCATTCAGGAGCATGTAGAGGTCAACCGTAGCATTAGTTGCATGATAGGCATATAGTTGCATCACATGTAGAAGGGGGCCACCCCTAAGGCCAACCCCAAGGCAGCCTAATTGATGGCTAGCCTTGCAAGGGGTAGTCAAGCCCTTGACTTGCTTATCTGACCAGTCGGCAGCCCTTCATGGGCTTGCGGACCCAGTCGGCCAACAGCCCGACCGGACACACCAGCAGCCCGACCAGATCCAGCCGACTGAGCATTTAAGGCATTTAATGCCATTTTGCAGCAGTCGTGAGCAGTCTTGGAGGCCGACAGCCTCTACAGGCAGCTGATCAGCAAAGGCCATATAAAAAGACGAGCAAATTCAGTCCCAAAACATTCATTCAGAAATTCAGAGATCACCATCAGCACTCAACCATGTATGCTTAGGCCTGCGCTTGTGCATACCTTGAGCCTACTTGTGCTCTCAGCCCAAGGCAAAGAAGCTCAGTCTCTTCAGGAGTTTGCAGCACACCTTCTCTCAGTCTCGGGACAGTGTATTACTCTCGAAGATAGCTTCACAGTCGCTGAAAGCTTATGCACAGTTCTGCCCAGCGTTTGGTCGCTTTGTCCTTGCGTTTGGCACTCAGTCAGTAAGTTTGTCCGCTCAGTCTTGTGAACACAGTTCAGCTTGTTTACAGTTCTCCAGAAGAAGAAATAAAGCAAATACTCTTGCTTGTAGGTTTGGGGGGGGGGGGGGGGGGGGCGCTTTAGTGGGTAATTCGTGACCCCATTTGGTGTCGACTCTTCTACATCTTTTTTCAGTTTCATGTATGCTATTTTAAAGGATTGCTAAACTCACTAAACTTAGGTTTAAAGAAATGGCCCCGTTGTTTCGCACGGTCCTAGCACAGCGTATGCTACATTGGTATCAGAGCTTGGGACATGATTCAAGCATGCAACCTATGGTGAGGGCATCTGTTGGATGGTAAAGCTGAGATCGGGTAAAACCACTCGCCCATCCACAATGGCATCAAGCTCCGAAGACATCATGAAAGAAGAACCAGTCACGCTTCCACAAAAAGAAGACGAAGACAACCAAAAGCTAAAGGAGTAGATATGGCAACTCCAAATTCAACTCGAAAGAGAGTAGATGGAAAAAAAACTGGTAGAATTACAGGCAACCTTGACCCAGCAGGAGACACCTAAAGAACAAAGTTTCTCAATGGAACAATGGTGTCATTGGATGACTGAAAAGGAAGAGCGAGACCATGAAGCAAGACTGGCCGAATAGCTGGCGGAGAAAGCCAAACGCAAGGCCAAAGAGGAGGGAGTGCGGGCGGAGCCTGAAGCAAAGGCATACCACGAGCAATAGGCACGAGATGACTTGAGGGACCAGTTCCAACAAACGCTTTGGACTCTAGTAACTTCTTTCCATCTTGCTCAATCCTCCACAACCCCAGCCATAGCCTCGACAACAGTTATCCGTGCCTCACTGAACTTCACCAAGTACGACGGCAAGTGCGACCATTCGGTTGTGACTCAATTTATTCACCAGTTTGTTGCCCACTTTCCTCGATCATAGAAACCCAAGACAAAGTCCATCTGGCGGCTCCACACCTCACGGGTGATGTAGTCTCTTGCTGGCAACATTGATCCCATTTGCATACACATCCTTACACTGGCTTACCGGACTATGATTGGGACACTTTTGTTTCAGATTTGAAGACCAGGTTTCTTCCTCCTCATTACATGACAAATCTGGAAGATGAGTTCTACAAACTCACCTAGAACGGTTCCCCTGTGCTCACTTACTCCAACAAGGTGATCACATCAGCTCAACAGTTGGGGAAGTCTGAGGAGGAGAAGCTCAAGCAGTTCATTCGGGGATTGGATCCAAACATTCGAATTCCATCCCCATTCGAAATTTTGAACCTCAGACATATGACAGGGCTTTGACTCTTGTGCAGAATCATGAGATGATTCTCAATGGAGGCGAGCCCGAAACCGCTCCAGTCACCCCCAAACCTCAGCAGCAGCAGACCCAAACCACCCAACAGAACCAGGCATCTAACCAATAGTTAGGTAAGGGGGCTCCCAACAACAACAACAAGAACAAGGATGAAAAGAAGAAGGGCCAAAATAGCGCTGGGAAGGAGCGACAGGATGGACCTAGGAAGACCCCTGAAGAAAAGATCAAGGAGGGCCTTACGGGAGGATTCTTGCAGTCAGGTGAGAAGGAACGGTACTTCAAAGAGAACTGTTTTTTTTTTTCTGCCACCAATAGGATATGTCAACAAGGATCGTACCACATGGCAGGTGGAAAAGATCAAACAACCAGCCTCTACAGTGGCTACCGACATAGCTGTACCACCCCCTCCACCCCCGCTCTCAACCACCAATAATGTTCAGCGTTTGCCCGCTTTGAATGCGGCACTTGGAGTGGTATTTGATGATAAGCAGGAGGGCAGTGTTGAGGAGCGTCAGAAAGGTCTTATTAGAGCTTATGGCACAACGAAGGGGCAACAGTTTGTTGTTATCTTCGACATGGGCATTTCAAAAGATGCCATCTCTCCGCAGTTGGCGACCAAGATGAAATGTTCCCTTGTGCCGTATCCTTTGGATGTGGACGGGTTCACTCCCGGTCTACGTTATCTCAGATAGCTCAACAGTTTGCCTTCATAGTTCACAAGGCCCAGTTTCAGAGGGATTTCATTGTCTTGCCCCTTCTCGGGTGCGACACAATCCTTGGGATTTAATGGTTCTGTCAGTATGCGCTCATTCCTGATTGGTGGCAGGACACCTTCACAATTGTCGAAGGTTTGTGTGAGCCTAC
Organism: Cibotium barometz; assembly: GCF_041138505.1. Classification (NCBI taxonomy): domain Eukaryota; kingdom Viridiplantae; phylum Streptophyta; class Polypodiopsida; order Cyatheales; family Cibotiaceae; genus Cibotium; species Cibotium barometz. Next base: position 15,709,734 of record NC_141048.1, read on the forward strand.
TATCATTCGCAGGGATCAGAGTATTCAAGGTATTCCACTTATTTCCCACCTTCAAGCCAATAGAGCTATCAAAAAGGGAGTTGAGTGTGCGATGATTTATGTCCGCCCACGGTAGATAGCGACATCCACCGGTACTCCATTAGAACCCCAAATGACCAGCCTCCTCCAGCAGTTTCAAGACATCATGTTGAGGGATGATCTTCCACCAAGACCCCCTCCCTCTCGTCCTTAAGACCACCGTATTGAATTGGTACCTAGAGCTGAGCCACCTAGTAAGTTTTCGTATCCATCGTGCATCCTCAGAATAACATACTGTGATCTACAAGGCACTATGACCCCGCGATCCACAATGGCCTGCCGCCATACATCCGCAATGACCATACATACTCCTCCTTGCCCACCCAAGGGGCCAAAACCTGCAGACCAAAATGTGTCCCATCTACCAGGCATCACGGAACCAAATTTCCGAATCCTACTCTCACTCAAATGGTGCTCCTGCATCATCAGAATGCCAATACTGCCCCCAACCAGGCATCTCTGAAGCTCCTGCCTCAAGCAACCACGATAACGTACATAGTGTGCGCCGCCAAGGCCCTGTACATTCCATGAGATGATCCTCATGGATGACCTGCTGAGGTGGAGGCTGTCTCAGCCATACCGCGGGCCTTCGCAAGCGGCTTGGATGGAGAATAGTCCCCATCCGAGCGGCTACGAATCTGCCCATCCATGAGATGATCCTCATGGATGACCTGCTGAGGTGGAGGCTGTCTCAGCCATACGGCGGGCCTTCGCAAGCGGCTTGGATGGAGAATAGTCCCCATCCGAGCGGCTACGAATCTGCCCACCCAGTGTGCTGCAAGAATCTCGGATCAGGGGCCAATGGCCGTGTCCCATGGGGACTGCCTCCCGCTCAGAGAGAGCAACCTCTTGTATACATACATATCCAGGGTTGCGTGCTAGGTCTGCCACTATGCGAACCACCAAGTGCCGAACCTCGGAGGCATTTGCACTCGTGGACTCAGAGAAATGAGCCAGCTCCCAGAGTCGGCCTATCATGTCTGTCACCTCCAGATCGCTCACATGGTGAGAAAACTCAACTGCCTGAGTCTTCAGAATGCTAAGAGCGAGATCCAGAGTCCACTCCCGGTCGCTAGTGCCACAGAGAGGGAAGGAGAAGGCCACCGCTGAATCAAGTGCCTCCTCCCCTCGGGCTGGAGGAATCACCACATGAACTCTGATGGGTGCTGGCTCTCATGGGGGCCCTCCGCTCCAAAAAGCCGTGTGAAGGAGTAGTCAAAAGCCTCCGAGCGCTGTCTAGAGTCGAGACTACTCAGCCGGCTGCGGATAGAGGATATCCGTGAAGCCCGAATCGGCATGGTAGGTCTCCTCTGCGGTGCTCAAGCAAGGTTGGTGCTCAGTGCCCGCCGGACAGCAGGTGAGCGCCAGGGTACTGCCAGGGCCTCTCGAGGAGCAGAGGCAAGCGAAGGGGGAGGGGGGGGGGGGGGGGGGGGGGGGGAGAAGGGGGTGGGGAAGGAGCCGCTGACAAGAGCAAGAACTGGAGGAGGCGAAGGTGGAAGCGAGGCGGGAGGGGGGGACGGGGGAGGGGGGGTGGGGGCGAAGGAGGGGGTGCTGGCATCTCCTGATCCTCAGTCTGCGCTGGGGTCTCCTCTTGGAGGGGAGCAAAGCTGTTCCTCACTGGAACCCAGTGATGCTGAGACTGTGACTGCGGCTGCATCGGTCTCTGGGCATGCTGCTGTGGCTGTCTCCCTCTACGGCGCCCCTGTCCAGGCTGCCAATCCGAGGTCTCTGTGGGCTGAACAGGTGTCCCGGCGGCTGCCTGCCGAGCCGCATCTGTGGGCGGGCCATCGAGGGCCTGCTGTTGTGGTGAAGGTCGGGGTCTCCTGCGAGGGCAGGCCTTGGCCAGGTGGCCGACCTGCCTGCATATAAAACACTGGTTCGAGAGCCCCGAGAACTCCACTCTCTGATCGATCCGTCCCCCCCCCCCATCCTAGGTAGCTGAATGACCTTCGGAAGGGAGGAGATGTCAGGAACCAAAACTCTGACCGAAGGCAGGCCAGCTGCTCTAGCCACCACTGAAGCTGCTGTGGGGCCAGTCTCAAGTACCGAGCCCACCAATGCTCCTATCCTGGAAAGGAGCGGAAGGTGCTCGCGGCGGAGTCCAGGGAAGCAAAGTGTGACATGGAATAGGCGCTCTCCCTGCTCGGCCGCTACTGGGTCGAAGCCATGCTGCCAAGGTCTGAAGAAGGCCCAAGCGCCCCTGATGTCAAGGGGACTCATGGCTAGGACCTGGGCCACGCTCTGGGTTGTCTCGAACTCGATCTGGTAGTGTCTGCGGGGGCCCAGTAGCTGAACGTCCAGGATCTTGCCCACATCTGCAAGAAGGCGGGTCTGGAGAAGATCTCGGATCTCCCCTCTGTTGGGTCGAGTGCCGACTATACAGCAGAGGGTGGAATGTGCCTGGAGGCGTTCCACCTCTGCGGCGGCGAGGCTCGCTTCCTCTTCTGGCGAAAGAGAAAGCCTGATGGGGGGGGTATCCTTAGGGGCGGGCGAGGGGGCTGCGGAAGAGTCCCTCTGAGGTGGGGCAGGAGGAGCCTCCATCAGTGTCTGAAGCTTAGTCCAAGGCGAAGCGAAAAACGGAGTGTCCTGCAAGAACCGAGCTGCACAAAAGGCGGAGCAGGGAGGGGCTGAAGGCAGATGCGGCAAAAGGGCTTTTTTGGGGGGGGGGGGGGGGGGGGGGGGGACGCGAAGGGGAGGGGGGGGGGGAGAGGGCGGAGGGGGCTGGTCGCGGAGGAAGGGGAGAAGGCGAAAGAAAAAAAAGGAAAGAGAAAAGGCGGGGGGGGGGGGGGGGGGGGAGGGCGGAGGCAGGCAAAGGGGGAGGGGGGGGGGAAGCCGCGAAAAGGGGGGGAGGAGAAGGTGGAGGCAGGCAAAGGGGGCCGGTCGCGGAGGAAGGGGAGGGAGCAGGGGGGCGCGAAGGAGATGGGCAGGGGGGCGGCGTGCAACCAAGGGCCCTGAACAGAGGGAAAAATAAGGTGTTGCCTCGGATAAATCAGGGCACCCCTGATACACAACTTGGGCACATTACCAGGCGATGAATAATGCTAACAAAGTCAACACCAAATGGGGTCCCGAATTACCCATTGAGGCCAGCCGCCAACCCCCCCCCCCCCTCCTCTGCAAGCACGAGTAACAAACCACAAACTGGGTACCAATGTCGGAGAAAGAGCCAGGCTATATCTTCTGTTGTGGCCGTCTATTAGCATGGTATAAGCATACAAAATTTACTAAACCTATCGACTATCGTCATACACTGAGTATTCCGAGATCCAGTAGATGCGGGAAGTGGTCCAACAAAATCCATCGAAATGTCTTTTTTTTCGCTCGCTGAAGCTTGCGCTCCCCCCCCTGCTCACGCCGCCTGCACGCTCACCCCCCTCCCCGCCCTCGTGTCTGTTCCCCCCGCCTCCTCTCCGCCCTCGCTTCTGCTCCCCCCGCCTCTACCCCTTCTCGTTGGCCACCCATTTCTCACATGTTTATTTATTCCAATTGTGGGTCTTTTTCTAGAGCCAGTCGGCCAGCTCCAGTAGGAGCTATATAAGGCTATGCTCTTTCTCACTTGTAGATACCTTGACAGGCGCTTCTAGGCCCGGGTCCTCCGTCAGGGGAGTAGCTCATCATGCCCTCACTTACGGGGACCACCCCTTGCACAGGGCTGATTGTATCATTGCTTCTTCATCATTATGCAGATTCGTTTTCTTTTCCTGTGTGCCTATGTCTCACGCTTTCTGCTGCGCACTTTTGACATGATATCAGAGCACCGTGTTGAGGCTCTTCTATAGAAGGTGTTCTGACATTTTTTATGAGAGAAGGATTTCTGTGTTTTTCTCCAGAGGGGGTGCTGGGCAGCATGGCTGTGTTTTCTTTCAGAGGAGGAGGTGCTGGGCAGCATGGCTGTGTTTCTTTCCTGAAGGAGGTGCTGGGCAGCATGGCTGTGTTTTCTCTCAGAGGAGGAGGTGCTGGGCAGCATGGCTGCGTTTCTTTCCTGAAGGAGGTGCTGGGCAGCATGGCTGCGTTTCTCGGGAGAAGGTGCTGTCGGCAGCCCCTAAAGCTAAGTGTTGGGACCTTGTGAAGAGGTGGAGGGAAGCCCCATATGGCAGCGTTTTTCTGCAGATATGGGGCAGCGAGTATGGAAGATACACGTGCTGCGCTTTCTGCAGATATGGGGCAGCGGGTATGGTAGATACACGTGCTGCGTTTTCTGCAGATCTGGGGCAGCCAGAGGAGGTGCTGAAGGTGCTGTGTTTTCCTCTTCCCTCTCTTCTTGGTACACATGCTGCCGGCTGGTTACAGCAGCATTTTTTGCATTATCTCATCTGCGTTTTTGGAGGCAGTGGAGGCAGGTGTTCTTTTCCAGGAATGGTGCCTTCCCACATGGCCTCGAGCCCTTGCTCGGCCAATCTTTGCTTTGTCAGTGTTTTTAGACTCATGGGTGCACACTTGGACTCACATCCTCGAGGTGTGTGTGGAAGACAATCAGTCCTTTCTCGACTGCAGAGGGGGTCTATGAGTTTGTGCCAGTCAGCATAGTCTTGCTGGTGTACAGGTGTTTCCTTTAGGTTCTTAGGGTGTTCACTTTGAGAGGGGTTACTTGAGCCACTCCTATTCCCCAGGCAGATGGCCTTCTGGATTACAGGGTACAGGCATAGGAGTCTTCATCCCTAGGATGAGCATTGATTTGGGAACAGGATGCATGGCAGGTGTATAGGTTCATTGGGTACAGGTAGGTACCACAGTGGTGCAGCAGTTTGGAGTAGATGATTAACATCAGATTGTGCTTTGGGATGATTAGTTGTGGATGGTTGGTTCCACATGGACACGTGACTAGTTGGTTGGGAGCTTGCCAGCAGCTGGGGGTGTCAGGTTTTGGCAGGAGAGCTTTCTTGAGCTCAGTGCCATAGTTAACACCAAAGAGCTCAGGGGGTGTTGCCATGTGATTGGGTGACTCATAGGGGTATGTGAGTAGTAGTCCCATCACGCGATGACGAGTTATGGATACAGGTTTTAAAGGTCAGGTGCCAGCAGGATTGTCAGCTACAGTGTTGGAGGTATGTTTATTCCACTTGGAGTGTTAGCAAGACAGAGAGGCATTCTTGGACCGAGGGATACATGGAGATCCGGAAACCTTGTATCTGGAGATTGGTGCTCAACAAGCTCAGAGTTGGAGGCTTGAGTACCAGGGCCGAAGTAGACATTGTGGGCCTCTAGGGTGTCTAGAGGGGGTGCCAGCAGGGAGACAGTTCGGCGGTGTTCTGTAAGGAGCAGATTTTTTCTTGGAGGTAGAGAGTCAGACGACATCCTTTCTTGGGCTGAAGAGGGAGCACATTGTGTGGACTGGTGTGATACAGATTGGGTTGGAGATATGGACATCTGGTGGTTCTTTTTTGGATTTTGCTGGACTTCTGGATCGGGAGAAGTTTCTTGGAGTACGTGGCAGAGGCGGGAGCAAATCGACTTCTCGACTTGCTTTTGAGGTTTCCTTTTCCAGATCCTTGGACCGGTTTCTCTCCCAGGATCTGAGAGGGGGTGTTAGCATTATCCAGTCCGCCAGCTCCAGTAGGAGCTATATAAGGCGAGGCTCTTTCTCACTTGTAGATGCCTTGACAGGGGCTTCTAGGCCTGGGTCCTCCCTCAAGGGAGTAGCTCATCATGCCCTAACTTATGGGGACCACCCCTTGCACAGGGCTGATTCTATCATTGCTTCTTCATCATTGTGCAGATTCGTTTTCTTTCTCTCTGTGCCTATGTCTCACGCTTTCCGCTGTGCACTTTTGACACTCTTCTACATCTATTTTCAGTTTCATGTATGCTATTTTAAAGGATTGCTAAACTCACTAAACTCAGGTTTAAAGAAAAGGCCCCGTTGTTTCACACGGTCCTAGCTCAGCGTATGCTACATGATTGTGAGAGGCTGAGTAGAGTCTTGAAACACCACGGATCCACTCCACTGGGAACCCCATCCTGTATATCGTGCCCTCCAGAAAGCTCCTGTCAACTCTATCATAAGCTTTCTCAAAGTCTAGGAGGAGCACAATGAGGTCTTGGTGCCACATCTTGGCTAAAGTTGTCGCCTCCCAGAAAGTGAAGATGTTGTCCAGAATGCTCCAATCCTGAATAAAACCTGTTTGAGTGTCATGGATCAAGTCAGGGAGGAAAGGCTGAAGTCTCTGGTTGATGGCCTTGGCCACAATCTTGTAGGTGGTCCGAAGGAGGGTGATGGGTCTCCACTGTTGGATCTCCAATCTGTCACCACCCTTCTTAGGAATCAAGTGAATCAAACCCTCTGAAAGGCTCTCTAGCATGACACCCTGTAATCATAATCTCATTGAAGGCTGCTCAAAGGCCACCTTCCATGAGTTCCCAGTGATGGCGAAGAAAGAAGGAAACTGGAAGCCCGTCCACCCTCAGGCATTTGCTCCTAGAGAGAGAGCCGTCAATGCCTCCGCCAGCTCCTCTACTATGAAGGGAGTCAATAAGAACGTCCGGAGAGCGGGGGAAACCACCTCTCTCGTGTGCCGCGAGACCCTCTCTCGTGTGTCCACCATCTATGGGGATAATGGGGCACCCGTGAGGAGGGATCGGAAAAAACCAGTGGCAATGGCTCTCACATGGGGGCGGTCAGAAACAATAGCTCCATCTTGGCCACACAACTTGCAAATACCATCTCCCTGCCTATGGGGGCCTGCAATCTCAAAGAAGTCCCTTGTGACTATCTCTGGCCTGGCTCCAGAAGGAAGCTCTGGCATGGTATCTGAACTCCCCCTCTTTATGCTCCTCTCTTGCTTACGAAATCCCTCGAATTTGCTCTATGCTGCCTCCTACAAAAAGTTGTTGATCTTGTCGAGGCTTGCATCCAAGGTGCATGCGGCAGAACCTGAGATAAAATCCAGTCTTGCCCATATCTGCTCTATCCGGCTGCAGATCTTAGGGTCCTGTATGAGGCTGTTTGGAATCCTAGTGCTCACGTGCCTATCCTGCCTCTAGGGATCTTCCAAGGACAGAATAAACAGAACATGATCGGAGAAAGTGGTGGCTGCCAAGATGCCAATCATGCCCACGCGACTGTAAGTCCACTCATCCACATAGAATCTATCAAGTCGAGAGAGGTTGGGGCCAGTGCTCCTCCCATCTGACCGCAAAAAGCATAGGCTCCTGGGGCTGCGCTCAAACCCTGGCAGATGCCAAGGGTCTTGTCCCCTAAGTACTAGGATCAACTCCTCCCATGCAGAGTACTCTATGCCTGAGATTGTAGCTGTGCCTCCTCCGAGTCTATCCTCTACCGATTCGATCATGTTAAAGTCTCCACCCATGCACAAAAAGTCAGCTTGAGGAAGGGCCTGACGGATTGTACTCCCGCTCGCTCAGTGACTATGACACCTGAGCCTGCCACTGTTGGGGCAAGAGCTGCTCACTGACAGAAATAGAAACTCCTCCTTGCGTCCCGAAGGGGCCAAAAGAGGGAGGCCAAAAAGTGTGACTCCTGCTTGGTAAAATCTTGCCACAGCGATGGGTACGCCCCTCGGAAAGATGGCGCTCCTAGAGAAAGAGAATGTCGATGGGTCCCCCAACTGTAGTTGTATGTAGCTCTCCTCTGAGGACACCTTGCTTCTGAAAGCATTGAGGCCCTCCCAAACCCTGAATGTTCCATGAGGCTACCCACATATCAATCTTTGTGGGAGGCGTAACTATTGGAACTGCCCTCCACTCGAAGAGTCTTGGGTGTGGGTTTCGACGGGGAGTAATCACAATCGGTCCTGGGGCGAAGGTGTGCCAGATGGGCACGCATCCTGTCCTCCATGTGTCGCCACTCTTTCCAAGTGCGAGAGTAGGCATAGTCTGAACTCCATCGATCACAATGGAGGTATCTGTATGAGGGGGGGAGGGGTACTGCAACTCAGATATAAAGGAACACAAAGAGCATCACCCCTAGGCTGGAGGACACCACCCCCTCGTCCTGATCTCTATGGCCTGAGCCTCCCTGCTTCATTTGAGCCAAGGGCCAGAGATGGGTGAGCACGTCAATGATGCGCAAATCATGAAGATGGCGTGAGCGCTCTAGTGCCTGCCCTGGATGGCGGCAGCCACCGACTCCGAATCCCACTCTGTCCTTTGGGGGCTGCACTCAAGGGAAAGGAGATCATCATTGCGCCACTCTCTGGCGTGGATGGCCTAGAATGATGAAACACCACATAGATCCGAATGGGAGCCACTATCTCCTCAAAGGTATCAGTTCCTTCCACCGGAAGACATCGGAAGAAAATGTAATCCACTGGTAGCCCCCCAAGATCCTGGGGGGCCCACTTGGAGACTCTGGCGGGAGAGCCCTCATTGGGGAGCGGTGATGGTCATCTCTACCGGCTCGGAGAATGGATGAATCAAACGGTGAATGGAGCTCGCCGACTACCTCCACTCCGGGTCGGGTGTTGCTGGTGGGCGGTGAGAATGCTCAGGAGAGGTGGAGGGAGGGGGGAGTGCGGGCTCAGAAGAGGAGGATGGGGCAGGGGGCTGCTGCCCGAAGAGTCGGAGGCGAGGATGGATGATTTGGGGGGGGGGGTGTGGAGGAGGGTGGGGAGGCGGGGAAGAGGGAGATGGAATCGGCTAGGAGTGATCCACCGGAGAGGGAGGGTGCAAGGAGGGGCTTGTTGGGGCCAAGTGTCCTCCCTGGAATCCGAGAACTTGAGGAGTCGTCTCGGCGGGGCAACAACCACCAAACCGAAGGGGGTGAAGGTGAGACCCTCTCAGAGACTGGGGGGGGAGGGGGGGGTCCCATTGCCAATGGGTGGGTGTTGCAATAAATGCTCAAAATGGTTCTTTGTTACAACCAAATCTTCTTGTACTTTGCCAGCCTGGTATGTGCTGTGGCGGCACTTAGCTCTGGAAGTCGGTTGGCAGTCCTAGCACGGGTGAACGGTCTGCCACTCTCCAGCAGAGCAGAGTCGTCTGCGGTCGGGTCGTGGTGCTTGACTGCCTGAGGGCTTGTCTCTCTCCCTATCCCCTGATGATGATTTGAGCTGGGACCCGCGGGGTGGGACCACCCGAGGCGGTCTTCTGGACTGGCACCAAGGCATTGGCCAGGGAGGCCTGAGTACTCCACTCTCTGCGTTAACAAGTGTTAACTAGCACTTGACTAGTGCTAGCATGTGTTAACTAGCAGACTGTCTCGTGTTAACATTGTTTAACCAGCACTTCAGTAGTGCTAGCATATGTTAACTAGTATTCTGCCTACTGTTAAGTAGTGTTATCCACCACTTTTTGTCTGCCTTTTGTTAACAGGTGTTAACTAGTGAGATGGGGTCTCCTCGAAGGCAAGGATGGGATATGACACGAGGCACTGTCTTTGGCGAGGCAATACAGATGCGAAGGGATGGAATCTTGGCCGCCCGTGCGAGGGACGAAGTTGCGGGGGGGGGGGGGGGGGGGATTCCATCACTGTCCCAATGGCTCCACTAATCACTAGGAGAAGAGGAAGGTATTCCTCCCACAGGCTTGGGAAACTGTCATGGGAAAGCTTGAAACGTCAGCTAGTGGGTTGGATGCGGGGTCGAAGTCGTGCTGCCAGCTCGCGAAGAAGGCGTGGGGCGTACGCAATGCGACGGGGCTCTGCTACATGAGTCTACCTGAGCTGGCAAGTCAAACTCAACCTGGTAGTAGCCACGCTCCAAAGGATAAATGTCTGTGATCTTTGTAGGCACTCTTAGGAGGCTAGCCTGTAGAAGATCTCTTGGTTGCCTGCCGGGCGGCTAGTAACAATCTTGCACACCAGAGTGGAGGCCTCTAGAGATGCAATTGTCATAGAGCAAGGAGCTGGAGGTCCAGTTCTGAGAAGGATAGGCAAGGGACGGGGGCCTCGATCGGGGATGATGGAGCGGCTGCGATGGAGTCCTCCTGAGGGGTGAAGACGAGAAGGGGCCAAGACAAGAGAAACTGCCTTAAGAAACGGAGGGAACGGAGCCGAAGGGGAGGGGGGGGGGGGTGGAGAGGGCGGGGGGGGGGGGGGGGGGGCAGGTGGGGTCTGAAGGAAAGTGGCGAGGGGGGAGATGATGGGGGCAGCACAGTTCGAGGGGGGAGAAGCTCGCGGCTCAACGCAGGCTATTCTTAGTAACTTAATTGCTACATAATAAAGAACCGATTCATTGCCTTCAAATAATGAATCGACACCTATTAATCATTCATAAAAGTATTATCAACAATGACATTATGCTAATCATTTTTGTTCATATTATGAGTATGTGAATTATTATCACATTCTTGACATTGGAGGTCAGCCTCTTCGAGGTAAACCTGGTGTGTAAGTGCTGTGGTGGCAGTCCTATTTCATGAGTCGCATTTGATCTATCCTTGAAATTATAGTTTATTCATAGACCTTGATCTTGTCGTTTTGCTGATGGTTGCACTTAATATAACATTGATCTTCCGTATGATTATTTCTCAAACAATAGAACAAAGTTCGTGGTTCTTATGGAACTATTCTAGAGGTTATGGGACATTCAGTTACCAAATGGCCATATCCACGACATTTTCCACACTAGACATTTGACCTAGGTGGGTTTTATGTATTAGCCATATTTTGTGGTGCTAGAGCATATACCTCTTTTTCTTGTAGGCGTACCGCATTTAGAATTTCTTCCTTAAACTTCCCTAAGGAGTTTGCCACTATTTGTGTTACCTTAGCCTAACTCAAGGGTATTTGAGCAGTACATAAAGATATGGAATATAATGTAAAATTAGTGAATAAAATACTTTAGGTTCTATGAGAGCTCCATTTTATCAAGTTGTTGTTCCACAGATTACAATAGTTTGCATAAGGTCTTACTCCTTAGCATGGTACTTGAACAATTTAATAGGGAAGTTAGGAAGTAGAGAGTGGAGGATACTGAGCAGGTTTTTCAATTGGGAATAGCCTGAGGCCCTGAGCACCTTGACCGTACAAATGCATGTCCCTTTAGTATTTGGGCTTTGATCTTTTCTGAGTGTCGTTTTGATAACTTGCTGCATGATGTCATCATAGAAAGGTTAACGTGTACATGTGTGTGTGTGCGTGCGTGCGTGCGTGCGTGCGTGTGTGAGTGATTTTTTGTAAATAAGTGACCTTTTTGTTGTGAATGCAGGTTTGAAGGGTCTTCCTTTGAGACTTTCAGCTCTTCATGAGTATTACAATCTACCATTTGCAGGACAGGCACATAGAGCATTGGCAGATGTGCACATGTTAGCTTTAGTACTTCAGATGCTTATGACTGATTTGAAAATGCCTGTCTCAGCACTTGTAGAGAGATCATTCACAACAAAAGATATCTGGCGGTCATCAACTCCAAGTTCTGTCAATAACTTGGATTCCTACTCCCAAGATATTGACTTGAGCAACAAATTCTTTAATGAAGATTCTTCAGAGGGCTTGTGTGCACCGACTTGTGAGGCCGATGAAGACTCTCTTATTCCTTGGGAAGATGCCCAAACAGAACAAATGAGTTTGGGATGTGAAGAGTCATCAATGCTTGAAGGGATGGTTTCACAGGAGCAAAGTCCTAACGAAAGTGCTTGCTTCAGTGCAACAAGTCACGTAGAAGAGAAAACAGAAACACAAACATCTACAGCAGATGAAAGCCTTGTGAGTACCAAAGAAAATGGGTGGCATACATCCAGTGACAATGATACTATTGATGGATCAAAATTTCGAGGGATGAATCATTCAACTTGCCTGGACTCAGCCTGCAACTGCAAAGTCCCGGATCCTACTTTGAAAACAGACATAGGAGATTTTTGTCAGCTGACTCCCATGTTGAAGCAGTATATGCAAACAAAGCTTCAAAGGCCAAAGCTCCTCCTCCTGTGGAAAGTCGGTGATTTCCATCAGGTGCTGCTTGTTTATATTTCGATGTGCCTAAAGTAAGTTCAATTTAGTAGAAGAGTAACAGTGGGCATCCTAGTCCATCACCCTTAACAGTTGTAGCATTTGATGTTTGAGGATTATTGCTTTGGTCAACTGTGTGTTGTGCAGGCTTTCTTTCAAGATGCAGAGAAGCTGGCTGAGGTATGCAACGTTGGCCTGGCAACAATCAAGGGGGGTGAGGTATATATTGCAACACAGTCCCTCAAAACATTTTCATGACTTTATGACTTCATGACTGTTAGTCCCTCATGAAGACAGGACAGGGTTAGGGTTAGGGTTTACAGGAAGCAAATAGGCGTGGAAAACCAAGCAGGGAGTGAACACGACTGCTGTAGATATCTCAATAATAAAAAGTGAAGTACAAGCCACATGATAGTGACCCCTAAAGGATAAGTGTTCACATGACCGGCCATAAATGTGCCGGGTGGACCAAAACACTTATAAACTGCATATAAGTGAAACTGAACTAAACTGGGGGAAAAAACCTCCACTAACTGAAGTAAAAAGTGCCCCAGTAACCTACTGATGATCACTAGCACTCCTCTGGGTGCATACACAGCATAAAACCCAACAAACCCCCCTGGAGTGATATGTGATCACTGTACATCATCCACCAAAAGGAAACAAATTCAAAGCATTGCGGAATGCTTCAAATTTCGGACGTGGTAATGCCTTGGTGAAGATGTCTGCCACATTCTGATCTGTAGGACAGTAGATCAGACTGATATATCCTGCCTGGAGTCTCTCCCGAACAAAATGATAGTGAATCTCAATGTGTTTCGTGCGAGCATGAAACACAGGATTCCTGGCCACAGCAATGGCACTCTGACTATCAGTATAGATAGGTGTAGGCTCCTCCACTGAAATATCCATATCAGTCATAAGACGACGCAGCCAAACACATTCAACAGTAGTAGTGTAGGCTGCTCTGTACTCTGCCTCACAAGATGAAGTGGCCACCGTGGTCTGTTTCTTGCTTAGCCAAGAAATGCATGAAGCGCCAAGGAAGAAACAATTCCCACTAGTGGAATGTCTGGTATCAAAATCACCAGCCCAATCTGAATCACTGTAAGCATGTAACTGCATGTCACCCCCCTCAGGATAAAGCAACCCAAGAGACAAGGTACCCTGCAAATAACGGAATGCACGCTTCACAGCTTGCCAATGTGACAACCGTGGGCTGTGCATGAATCTGCTCAACTGAGAGACTGCATACTGAATATCTGGCCTTGTATTACACAAGTATATGAGGCACCCAACAGCCTGAGCATATGTAGTGGCATCAAAGGAAACACTGTCATCTTGTAGTGACAGTTTCATCCCAGGCTCCATAGGAGTACTAATAGGCTTGCAATCCTGAAATTTAAACTTCTCCAGAAGTTTAGTAACATAACGTGATTGCAACAACCCAATGCCTCTATTATCCTGCACAAACTGTATGCCCAAATAGTAATGTACAAGGCCCAAGTCAGACATGTCAAATGTCTGTTGCAGTATCTCTTTAAATGCTGCAATTTTGTCATCATTTGATCCCATGAGCAAGAGATCATCCACATAAAGACTGATGACCAGCAGATCTGTCTCTTCTTTCTTCACATACAAAGTGGTCTCTGATGGACTGTTCACAAATCCCTGAGTGAGTAGAAAAGCATCTATTTTTGCATACCAAGCTCGTGGAGCTTGTTTCAAACCATACAAGGCCTTTTTCAGCCTGCATACTTTCCCCTCATGACCATGTTCTGCAAATCCCATGGGCTGAAACACATAAACTTCCTCCTCGAGGTCCCCATGTAGGAATGCAGTCTTTATGTCCAACTGATGAACAACCCAACCACGATGTGCAGCCAATGCAATGACACACCTAAGTGTCGACATACGGGATGTAGGAGCAAATGTCTCCTCATAATCAATGCCCTTCTTCTGTGCATAGCCCTTTGCAACTAGACGGGCTTTGTACCTGTCAATGGATCCATCTGCATGTCTTTTCAACTTGTAGACCCATTTAGTACCAATGGCTTTCTTGCCTTTGGGCAGATCAACCAAATCCCATGTTTGATTCTTTTTAATAGAATCAATCTCATCCTGCATGGCTTTGTTCCAATGCACATTATCTCGTGCATCCACGAATGAATCAGGCTCATCATCATCCTGTAAACTGGCTGCCATAACCAGATTCAAATCCATGATGTGTGCATGCTCATTGGTCCTTGTCTCCCTACGAGTACGACCAGCAAGAGGACCCTCTAAATGGCTGTCCTGTAATGTCCTCAAATACCATCTAGGTATATGTCTGACCTGTGGTGCCTGCTGTCCCATATTTGGTTCAGCTTCTGGCTCATTTGGCTGCTGAATTTCTGCACCACCTACATCATTTGCTGGCTGTCCAGTACCCTCATGAGTTGGATCACCAACTGTGGAATGAAACTCCATGGGTAGTAGACCTTCAAACACATCATTTTCAGCCTGATTTGCCTCATAACCAGCCATGGATAATTCTGATTTTTCATCAAAAATCACATCCCGACTGATGAATATCTTCCTGGATAGTGGGTCATATAACCTGTAGCCCTTGCTCTCACGGCTATACCCAACAAAAATGCATTTTGTGGCTTTATCATCAAGCTTCCTCCTCAACTCTTTGGGTATGTGTGCATATGCGAGACACCCAAAGATACGAAAATGTGATACAGAAGGCTTGCGGCCATGCCAAGCCTCAAAAGGAGTAATAGAAACCAATGCCTTTGTGGGACATCGATTCAAAATATGACAAGCACACATTACTGCTTCCACCCAAAAGATATGTGGTAGTCTTTTTGCCTTTAGCATACATCTGGCCATCTCCATGAGTGACCGATTTTTCCTTTCTGCAACCCCATTCTGCTGTGGAGTGTAAGGAGTAGTATACTGATGTTTTATACCTCTACTCCCAAGAAAGGAATTCAGCACATGTGACATATATTCCCCCCCTCGGTCAGAACGGAGAGTCTTTACTTTGCATCCTGACTCTGTCTCAGCAAGTGCTACAAAGGCCAAAAATGCATCATATACCTGTGATTTCCGTGTCAAAGGATAGACCCAGCATATACGAGAGAAGTCATCAATAAATGTTGCAAAATAAAAGCAACCACCTAATGACTTCGTCTGCATGGGACCACAAAGATCACTGTGTATAAGTTGCAACTTTGCAGTTGCTCTTAGAGCCTGATCACGTGGGAAGGAAAACCTGTGCATTTTTCCCAAAATACATCCTTCACAAATGTGATCTGGAGGCTTCTCCATGAGAGGTAGATCTGTAAACATATTATGTCGCTGCATAAGCATAAGACTACCAAAATTTACATGCCCCATGCGAGCATGCCATAACTCCGCATCAACCATAGCTGGAGTAAGAGTGAATGCATGATAAGCAGACTGATCCACTGGCTGAAATGCATCCAACTCATAAAGTCCATGACATAATGTACCAGTAAGCATCAAGGTCAAGGCATTTGCTTTGTCTCTGACCATGCATTTATCATCATCAAAGTGGACTTGCATTCCACAATGTGCTAAAGAAGAAATGGACAACAAATTCTTCTTTATCCCTGGTACATATAAGGCATCTGTAAGGCGGAGAATGGAGCCATCAATGGCTGTAAGCTGAATCTCCCCAATGCCACACACTGGATATGAAGCATTGTTGGCACACTGAACAGTTTTGCCAACAGGGGCAGGGCCAACATGACTAAACAAATCCCTGTGAGATGTGATATGCTTTGAGGCACCACTATCAAAATACCAAGTACATGCATGCTCTGTCAAACTGAGTGCCTGTGAAGACCAAGAGGCATCATAGCTGCATGTAAAAAAACAGTAATCTCTGTCCTCAACAAAAGAAGCAGTCTCTGGAGGAGCTTTAGGAGCATCATTAACAGACATCCCAGCTTCCTTTGCCTTCTCTTTGGCAATCCTCTTCCTACATTCCGTGATGTAGTGACCTGGCTTCTTACAGTAATGACATTTTCCCTTCTTCTTGGGCTGTCCATCACCTTTCTTGGTATCCTGTGAAGAACCACCATCACCTGAATTTTGATTTGCACTCTTTGGCTGAGATTTCCCTTTCCCCTTTTGACCTGTAGTAAATGCTTGTTCAGCATTTGTGTTCATATTCATATTCTTCCTCATTTGCTCCTCTTGTAGTAAGAGAGCAACAAGTTCCTGATACTTGAGGGGTTCAACAGCATTCCTCATGCTGAGGTTCAAAGAGGTATGGAAAGCCAAGTAAGATCTTGGCAAAGAGTGCAAGATGGTGGAAACAAGCTGTGTCTCAGGAATAATCTCATCCACATTGATGAGTTGCTCTCTCAAATCCTGCAGCTTGTTTAAGTGGCTAGACATATCATCTCCTTCATTCATTTTCTGATTTTCCAGCTCTCTTTTCAAAAATGAGATCCTAGCCTCATTACGAGCAGCATACATCTGCTCCAAAGTCACCCATGCATTCTGTGAAGTGCCAGCTGAACGAATATGAGGTATAATGGACCTCTGAACTGACAATGCAATGAGTGACAATGCTTGTGCATCCCTGGCATCCCATGTCTTTTGAGCATTTGTTCTCTGAACAGGCAATGGCTGTCCTGGAGCCTGTACCTGTTGTCCTCGTCCACGAGCACCCCCTTGGGGAGGAGTCTCTGGAGCCAATGGACCTGGACGTGGTTCATCACCACTAACAAAATCCCAAAGACCTTTTGCCACAAGCACATTTTTCAGCATAAAACTCCACAAGGAGTAGTTCGTGCCATCCAATTTGTCTTCCTTAGACAAATATGTGAATACATCACTTTGCTGTTGATTTGCCATTATGCTTTACGCACAATGTTGTACCTGTTTACCAAAAAACCCAATAGCAAAAACCCTGATAACAACTGTACTCCACTGAATACAGTTCACCCAAATCTGCCTGCACTCTCAATCCTCTGAATGTGCAGCTTAATGCACCAATGACTGAGTAGAGCAGCAAATGGCGTACACAATGCCAAAATGCCCCAAAAATGCCCAAATTTGCTGCACCCAAACTGTGCAAAAAATATGTATATTTTCTTGCTAGAAAATCTGCCTGTTGTGCCTGTAGAATTTCACAGAGAGAATAAAAATGCCCAATATTCAAAACTTGCAATGCTTACCACAGTGTGATGTTAGCAGGTACAAGTTGACTTCAATGCGAATGATTGTTGTACTTTGCAGGTACAGTTTACTGTACTGAGCAGACTGCAGGTACAGTTGAAGTATAGTGGATGTACTCTCACTAAGCACTGTATTGAACAATGCGAACAGGTACTCTGCAGGTCTGGAAGTCCTATTGGGCACAGCAAGTACAGTCGAACCAGGTACAGTTGAAACTTCAGTCGAATGTACAGAAAGTACAGTCGACTGGTACAGCAGAAGGTACCCAGCACTAAATGCTGCACGGCTCTCTGCGCAGGTGACTGTTGGCGCTTACAGGCACGGACGTACGTAGCAGGTACAAGCGTACGTAGCAGGTACAACAGCGCTGATGACAGGCGCAGTCTTTCGAAGCTGATGCACGTGCGCTGACTGGAACTGAAGCGGAGGGCGGCGCTGACTGTACGGAACAGGTACGTGTGCTGACAGCGTCGAATTGATACGGAAGCTGCTACAGACGAGCAGCTGTACGAATACTGCAGGCGGCGCTCAGGTGTACGGGCAGTGATGTACGGGTGCTGTACGGGCAGCAGCAACAAAAAACTTGGTTGTGTACGGGCAATGAACAAGGGCAAAGCTTCAATGGCTCTGATACCAATTGAAGACAGGACAGGGTTAGGGTTAGGGTTTACAGGAAGCAAATAGGCGTGGAAAACCAAGCAGGGAGTGAACACGACTGCTGTAGATATCTCAATAATAAAAAGTGAAGTACAAGCCACATGATAGTGACCCCTAAAGGATAAGTGTTCACATGACCGGCCATAAATGTGCCGGGTGGACCAAAACACTTATAAACTGCATATAAGTGAAACTGAACTAAACTGGGGGAAAAAAAACCTCCACTAACTGAAGTAAAAAGTGCCCCAGTAACCTACTGATGATCACTAGCACTCCTCTGGGTGCATACACAGCATAAAACCCAACACCTCAGAACATGTTCATCACTATTTGCGGTTAAACATCACGTGGAGGGGAGTGATTAGTTCCTGGGAAAAATATCCTTCTACTAGTTAAAAATCAAGCAGCCATAGGCTACATGTACATGCTCAGAACCCTCAAAAGAGGTGAAGAGAAAAGTTGGAGAGGGTGGTTCCCTCCATGGCTGGCCACTTCCGAAGCGAGATTAGCTCATAAAAGGAGGAGGAGGGGGGGGGGGGGGGGGGGGGGGGGGGGGGGGCTGGGGGGAAGAGCCACACAGGCGGCCTGTAATGTCAAGAGAGCTCACTGTCCCTCTCAGAGAGAAAGGGTCCTGGGCGCTGTGTGCATAGAAAAGCCTCTTGCTGCCTATGTATGTGATCTGAACCACCTTGATGCTGCCCCCACTGGCCGCTGAGGATATCAATGATATCTGTCCATATGGAGTGGATGGACTCAGCTGGTGGGTGGGGGTATGCCCTCAGTGGCCTTGCTGCAATGGTCTCTAACCAATGACTGGAGACCAGGTTTCTGAAGAGGTGGGAGTAGGAATTGTCTCCATCCTGCGGTAGGGTAGTCGTAGAGCGTGCCCCATGCAGCCTCCTTGTAGGTGAGGCTGGGGCCGGCCTCTGTCACCTAGGCTCTTGCCCCCCCAGGTGATAATGTGTGGGGTACCCTGCATCATCGTGTAGAGGCGAAGAATGCTCCAAACCAGTTGCACTTTGGGACAATCCCAAAGGCAGTGGCGCTGCAACTCCATGGTGGATGGCTGCAATGCACACACTGTGCCGGTCGTTCTCTGATGACCAAGCAAGTTTAGCCAAGCAAGTGCTTATAGCGAGGCTATGGTGGGGTAACTGTCAGAAGAAGAGTGTGACTTTCCTTGGCTGAAAGCTGTCCCATGGATGCTTCCAAAAATCTTGGATGAAGCAAGAGGAAATGCCGTGAGAGGCCTGTCTGTTGCTGCCGGAGTGCCGTCTATCGCATCATTTGAATCTGGTGACCCATCCTTACCGTATAATGAGAAAAGGGAGTGGTCGGGCTCTCCAGGCTGAAGGGGTCCTGCCATTCCCACTCTTCGAGGTCCCACTAGACACGTGTGACACACATCAATGTTTGGAACTTGGATTTCCCAAAGCCAAAGCTGCCAAGTGTTCACGGGCCACCTTGGCCGGGGGAAGGTCAACGTGCCAGCGATATCATAGAAGCCAAGAACCCTCATCCTCTGCAGGGAGCATCCACTGAAATCCCTAGTGGGGGGGTGAGGGTCAGTTGTTCGTGAGAACTCAGAAAATGAGCATGGGCCCCCCATCCGAACCGAGGACTGCTAGAGGGATATCATGATGAGTGAAGGCTCCTAGCTATTAGAGGGGGGGATCTTGGAGGGGTCCGCTAGTTGGGAGGGAGGGCTCTGTCTATGGTGCATAGTAGTGAGGAGTTTCATAAAAAAGGTTTTTGAAATGCGTTTCGAAATGTTTCATTGCCAAGCCCAAAAGTATAAAAAAGGTTTCATAACACGGAGGGGGGGGGGGGGGGGGCGTTGGTGTATATAGTACCCAAAAACAGGAACCTTCAACAAGTTTTGCACAACTTTATAAGACTTTCATTAAATAGCATGTCAACTTGAACTTACAGACCTACAAAATTGTAAATAAAAGCAAGATATTGCAATTTTGTATATGTAAAACGGAAGTCTGAGAAGCTATAAAAAAAAACAGCAGATAAAAAACTCGTTTCAAAAAAACCAAAACGTTTCGAAACGTTTCATACTTTTAGTGAAGTCTGAAACGCGTTTCATTGCTACTATGCTACCCACTGGCTGCAGAGGGTATGAATGATGTCGAGCCAGATGGTCCTGATGGACTACGCAGGCGGAGTGTGGGTGCCTTCGATGGCTTTGTTGCATTGAGCTCTCCAGATGCGCCATGTTGCAATACTGCTACAAATCTCCCATCTTTGGCTCGAACCAGGATTCCAGTGACCAGTAGATGGGGTTGGGACTGGCATTGTCGAGATGCGAAGGTGAGAGACCTGAAGGGCTAGCCCCCCACCGTCCTCCTCATAATCCATGACAACCTCGGCCTTAGTGACCCAAGCGACAGTGGCGCATGTAATAGTACAGGAAGAGGCCCTGTCCATATTGAAGATGCGGTGAATCCGTTGCCAAACGTGCTGAGCCTTCGGGCAATCCCAAAGACAATGTTGCTGAGACTCCTGGGGATAGCCACATCTCAGGCATGCTGCTGGTCTACCTCCAATGAGGGCAAGACAGAGAGGCATGGTCGATCGAGTGTGAAGTTTTGGGTGCGTAAGAAGCATATGCACTAGGAATCGTGATGATGACTAGTGTGTAGACACACTAAATCACTAGGGTCCTCTCTAGGGCAGTATACCCTCCGGAGTTGGCACAGGCTAGGGAGATGGCGACCTCTCTGTCCCACTCCACCACGCACTCACATAGACTCAAGAATGGAACACCACACAAGAGCTAGCGGACTAGGATGCCTATCGTGCAGGTAGTGGGCACACTAAATCACTAGGGTCCTCTCTAGGGTAGTATACCCTCAAGAGTTAGCACAAGCTAGGGAGATGGCGACCTCTCCGTCCCACTGCACTACGCACTCACACAAACTCAAGAATGGAACACCACACAAGAGCTACCTAAGTTACACATACACGCAACACAAGATGAAAGTAGGCAAGAGTTGGGACACCACAAGACCATGTATTCATTGGGGATTCTCCCTCGGTACACCAGAGTCTCTCTATATACAATGGGCGTGGCCCCTTGGGCTATATCACGAGCCAAGTGCTAAAAGTAGTCACTGACAGATGCCGTTGGAGTAGGTGAGAGGCGCCGATCACAAGTAGGTGAGCACCGCTTCGTCGGTCAAGTGGGTAGCCAACTTGGGAAGTGGGGCCTCCGGAGATTCCCACCTTGTGTGACTGGTGGGTGGCCTTGTGGGTGCCCTTGAGGTTCATGAACTTGGGGTGCCCGATCTTGGGGGTTCACGAGCTTGGGTGTCCAACCACTGGCAGTGAGGGTGGCGAGAAGGATATACTTATCATTATTGTACAAAGTACTTGCAATATGTGAAAAAGAAGAACACGAGTGCTTGAGCCTCTCATGCTATTGCTCCTCTGTGTGCCTCTAGGGTTAGGATTTAAGAGAAAGCTTACATGGTTGTTCTGTACTGTTTTATCCCCTGCTAAACCTGTCTTCTCATGTAAGTGCTGCGTTCTGGGCATGATTGGAGCATTGTGGAAGTCTGTAGAAGCAAAAGTGTAGGAGGATCCTGTCATATAGCCAACTATACTGGCAACACCTCCCATGTAAGCGGCTTGTGGGTTCTAATAACGATGGCTGTCCGGGCGTTCTGTTGTGGGCTCAACTCTTATAGACATATCTTAAGTGAAACTGTCTTCGGATATATCATGCTTTTGAGACAACCTACTAGTGAAATTTTGTGACCTTACTGCAACAACAACATCTGAACGATTGGCATGTGTGAATGATCCATGGTTAGGTTTTCACTGGATTTTGTTTTGTTATCACACTTCTGTTTCAAATTATTTGAGAGTTTTGACACGTATAATGCTACATTGCTTTTGGATTCTTTGTTTGCATGCTGGCAGCTTCTAGATCGGTTGGTGCCCATGGCAAGCTTGCATAATTCTCAAGTTGATTGTTGCATTCGGGCTTTACTGGGAGAGGGTATTGCTGTCTTCAGCCAGGATCAGGTATCATATGTGTTTTAATGATTGCAGCTGTAGTGATATTTCTTGCATTCTTATTCAACTTCTTTTTTTTGTTTACAGTGAATTGTGTGCTTACAGGTTGGCAGAATGGTGGGAGACAAGACTCCATCGCAGAACATGATTTTAACACCTGGGACGGCTTTGAACGTTAGAAGGCTAGACGGCTGCTTAAACAGCTATTTGTTGGCTATTGTTCCGCCCTCTAATGAGGATGGTACTTGGGGCTTAGCTTATGCTGACATTTCAACAGGTTAATATATTCAGCTCAACTTCCACCTTTGTTTACGTTATTCTGAATGTGATGGGGGCTTGAGGTCTTACTTTTAATCACCTGAACCTTTCAGCACCTGCAGGGTTTTGGGAAGAGAAACCTTATGTTTCTTAAGGAGAAGGATATCCCACATTTTGTAGGAAAATTCATAGTGGTAGTGCTAGGTGTGAACATGGGCTTCTAAGGGGCACTTTTTGCCTTCTATGTTGAGGGGTTTTTTCCCCTGACCACTCGTTGTGTGACCCCTTGGCAAGTGTATGTGGCCTCCCCGGCCCCGAGAGGGGACTACCATACATACTGGTTACGAGTGGGAGTCGGCCTTCTAGGGTGAGACCTGTGTGTCAACAAGAAGGGTACGAGGCTTGGAATGTACTGCGGTCCTCTATATATCACACCTTAGGCAGATCCTTAGCATCGTCGGGAAGGACCCTGGAGGCATGGCACCTATGGGAGGAGCTACAACTACTTCCAGAGAGAGCTAACCATATTGCAGTATGCTATCTCCCACCGAGCCACCCCCATTATGCTCAGCAGCATGGCCAGTCACCTTTCCTACCACTTTACAGTGATATCATGGAGTTCTCTTGCCTGGGTGAAGTCCTCCTACCGGGAGATTTCAACGCCAGGACCGGGAGCCGCCAGGTTCCTGCACTTGATTTCGATGACCCCATCAGATTGCGGGAGCTGAACATTAAACGGGCCTTACGAGATCGTCACAGGATAGCAACGTGACAGAATCTGGGAGATATGCTCAAAGCTGCACACGGTCTTGTTATTTACCTCCAGAGTCCAAGTACATCTCCCATGCCGATGACACACTTGTGCCCTTACTAGCCTTCAGTTCAATAGAGCCATGTGTGAGGGATTCCCAGCTGCCTGGTCCACTAACCCCATAACCCCCATCCTCAAAGCGGGCGATCCACTTGACCCAATAATTACAAGACGATCATGATTGGCCACACATTGGCCAAGCTATATGGACAGTGCTAGAGACAGAGGTCAGTTCCTCAGCAGAGAGATAGGAATATAGTGCCTCAGGACAGGCAAGCTTTCGGAGGAGCTACTCTACCCTTGACCACATCTTCACCCTTGGAGCCGTCAAGGAGGCCAGAGCACGACATCAGAGGATCTATTGCTGCTTTGTGGACTTCCGCAAAGCTTTTGATATTGTTCCCTGGGCTTGACTACTCGAGCGCGTATAGGAGTTCGGGACATCCATTGAAGAGGAGTGCTTCTTCAGGAGCTTGAGAGAGCTTGCATAGGAGGCCCAATTGATCTTTTGTTCGTGCAGGAACATCACCTTTTGGCAAGGCATACCTGCCAATGCGGGAAGATTTTGCCTATGACAAGGTTTATGAGCAATTATTGGGTAATAAGTGTACTTAATTTTTCAATAATTGCGAATGACAAGAATTTTCCGTGGAATTTGTAGCTGGTACAGATTATATGGCAAGAAAATCTTTCAAGATAATGGGTAGGTGTGTCCGTAGGAGACTTTATGGTAGTAATAATTGATCCAATCTATATTAGGTGTACCTATCTCTAGATTCACGCCTGCAGGCTCACATGTCGAAGCTCACGTCTCTTTACGCGGGATTGTGGGCTCACGAAGAGCTGGTTTGGCTTAGTTTTTGGTGGTTTTTGTGATTTTTTGGACTTGATGAGGTGTAATTAATGGTTTTAATCCTAGTTAATGGCTATTATGCAACTAACTGAGTGTTTTCTAAATTTTTTTTGATGGTTTAGCATGCTTCTAATAACCAATTCCAATAATGCATGGATAAATTATGAAATGCATGAGCAAAAATTGGCAATCCCACTGTAATTCAACGTAATGGAGTTCAATGCTTGTGTTCGGAGTGGATTCCACTCCTAATCACAATTGTTAAGCTAATCGTTTGCTCAAAGCAATGAAATCTATGGCTCTCGGGCTCCAATTTCATGCAAATCACCAAAGATCCAGGGTTTAATCCTACCAATAGATGAAAATAGAATGTCCTAATACAAAATAAGCTTCAAAGCAAAATCAAACACAAACAAAAACATCCAATGGCTCAAAAACCATATGTTTTTCGGAGTGTGACCTCTTAATCAATGCCGGGCAATATTGGGTAATCCCAATAGCTTAGAATGGATGGAAAAACGGAGCTAAGACATAGGCTAGTCCCCAATGCCAAATATGTTCTAGTCAAGAGTTTACCTTAGCCTTTCTGAAGCATGTGTCATTGTGTCTTGCCTTCGAGCTGCAAATGCAACTTCCCAATATGGGTGCGCTAGCTTGTCCATTGAGTCCTCATTCCGTTGTCACACCGGAATGTTCCTTGCCAAAGGGGTGAAGGGAGAGCTCTCAATGCCTAGATGGAGGCAAGAAGAGATTGTCCTTTACGATGCTTCTCTCTTACAAAAGGTGGGGAAAGAAGAAGGTAATCGAAGAGGGAAACTTACAAACACACCTATTCAAACGAGCATTCATCAAGCATGTAAGAATCCAATAGCATGCAAGCAAGTAAGAAATGTAGCAAAGAAGGTATGTGCATAAGGCTTAAGTGATTTAACCTCTCACCATGAGGATGGCTATCAAGCTTCCCATGAGCCCTAGACTATGAAAGGCCATCTCCAAGAAAGGATCCAAGAGTACGTGTAAGTGTCCAAGATATAGAGATTTAGACCCTCTACTCATCAGCTCCAGATCAGGGAGATGCTTCAGCACCACCGAATGGCTCCTCCACAACTGGTGGACATTGATTCCCTCTTTACAATCATAGGAGTGGATGATATGTGAGGTTCTTATGTTAACTTCATTGTGTACACAGGGCCAACACAGTATGTTGACGGTCTTGTTTTTCTTTCAACAGTTATTTTCTTTTCATATTGTTGACATACAGTTCACTCATGGATCATCTGCGACCTCTTATGATCTCATAAACCCTTTGGGTCTTTGTAGACCTTAAGACAATCTTGTTAGACATCATTCCCTTGTTGCTGGCTTCGTGTTTGGTGTCCTGTTTTAGCCTCTAGGGCTGACCATGTTAGCTATAGGGGCTGGTCTCCCCTCACATATGTTTTCCCATATTATTCCCCATTTTATGGAGTCTTGGGCTTTTTTCCCTAGTCGTGGAGGATCTTTTCCCTAGTCGGCTACCTTCATGTGGGCATATATATAGCTGGCTTGCCTCCCTCATTCTTCATTGCTTGCTTAGCATTGTTTGTTGCAATCCCTCACATACGAGGTTTTCTCCCCTCTTGCTCGGGACATGTATTCCTTTTGATGATGATATTGAGAGCAGGTTCTCACCTGTGTTTCCTCTCCATCTCTCTCTCTCAGTCTCTCTCGTGTTTCCACTTTCCCTTCTTCCGTTGCACATTCTATCGTGGTATCAGAGCGCCGATGATCTTTAGTGTTGGATGCTCCCTCCTCTATCTCCTGCGTTTCTGCGTTTTTTTTGCAGATGGACAGATTTGCGTTTTTTCTTCTTAGGTTTGCTGTTGGTCGCTTGCCTCTTCCAGGCGCTTCTCCATTGCAGCTTGAGGTCATCCTTTACAGGTTTGACCCCTGAGATCCCCCCCCCCCCCCCCCCCCCCCCCCCCCCCCCCCCTTGTAGTGCTGGCCGCCTATTTTGTGCAGGACAGCAGTAGCCTACATGCTGCGTTTTTTCTCCTACAGGTTTTCTGATGCTGATTTGCTAATATGAGGCTTGGGTGTACCTATTTCTTCTGCGTTTCCAAAGTTTGCCCTTTCTACTGCCCCGAATACCTCTGTGTTTTCAGATTTGCAACCATGGTTGCTGCGTTTTTTTGGACTGATTTTT
>NC_141048.1:15735851-15805851 GCF_041138505.1 Cibotium barometz
CTCCTGGGTAGAGAGAAAACTACTCATGGCCTCGGCGACAAATAGGAGAAGGTATGGTGCCAAAGGACACCCCTGCCAAACCGAGCGAGAAAGGGGGAGTGTGTCGCCTCGGGCTCCCTGAATGAGAACTTGGCTCTGTGATGCTGAATAAATTCCTGAGACTCCACGAATCCACTCCATGGGGAATCCCATCCGGCTCATTGTGCCCTCCGAAAAGCTCCAATCCACCTTGTCATCAGTTTTCTCAAAGTCTAGGAGTAGCACAATGAGGTCTTGTTGCCGCATCCTGGCCAAAGCTGTCGCTTCCAAAAGGTAAAGATGTTGTTCAGAATGCTCGGTTCGAGAACAAAACCAGTTTTAGTGTCGTGGATCAAGTCTAGGAGAGAAGGCTAAAGTCGCCTGTTGATGGCCTTGGCCAAAATCTTATAGGTCGTCCGTAGAAGGGTGAAGGGTCTCCACTGCCGGATCTCCAATCTATCACCACCCTCCTTGGGAATCAAATGTATCAAGCCCTCTGCGAGTCTCTTTGGCATGACACCTGTGAGCATAATCTCATTGAAGGCAGCGCAAAGGCCACCTTCGATGAGGTCCCAATGGCGAAGAAAGAACGAGACATGAAGCCCATCCGCCCCCGGGCATTTGCCCCTGGGTAATGCTGTCACTGCCTTCGCCAGCTCCTTTGAAGTGAAAGAGGTCAATAAGAAAGACCGAAGGGAGGGGGGAACCACCTCTCTCGTTTGCCTCCAGACTCTCTTGCATGCATCCATCACCTAGGGGGATAATGGGGCACTAGTGAGAAGAGATTGGAAGAAATCTGTGGCGATGGCTCTCGCATGTGGGGGATTAGAAACAATAGCTCCATCCTAGTCGCGGACCCTACGAATACCATCTCTCCTCCTGTTGGGCCCAATGATCTGAAAGAAATCTCCGGTAAGAGTGTCACCGGCCCGAGTCCAAATGAAGCCCTGGCATGGTGCTTGTACTCCACCCTCCTCTCCTCAATGGACTGAATCTCCATGCGGGCGGCAGTAATCTGACTCTCAATCCACGGGCTGTCTGGGGAACTCTCCTGAAGACGCTGTAAAGAGGCTAGGCCCCTCCTCAGACTCCTCTCCTGGTCCTGAAATCCCTCTGATCTACTCAGGGCTGCATCCTGTAAGAAAACAGTGATCTCCCCTAGGCCATCATCCAAAGTGCACGCTGCAGAGGCTGAGGAAAAGTCTAGTCGCGCCCATATCTACTCGATCCGGCTGCAGATCTTGGGGTCCTAAATGAGATTGTTTGGAATCTTGGAGCTCACATGTGTGTCATGCCTCCATGGGTCCTCCACGGACAAAATAATTAGGGCATGATCTGAAAAGGAGTGCCTGCCAGAATACCAACCATGCCTCCATAGTTGCAAGCCGACTCGTCGACGTAAAACCTCTCCAGCCGAGAGAGGTTGGGACCAATGCTCCGCCTATCCGATCGAGAGAAGCTAAGACTCCCAGGGCTACGTCCAAACTCTGGGAGATGCCAAGGGTGCTATCCCCTCAGAATCAATATCATCTCCTCCTAGGCAAAGTACTCCGCACAAGAGATTGTGGCCATGCCACCTTCAGGTCTGTCCTCTGCTGCCTCTATCATATTGAAGTCACCGTCCATGCACCAAAATTAGCTTGGAGCAGGGCTTGTAGGATAGTGCTCCAAAAGATAGCTCTACTTGCAGCAGCATTTGGGGCATAGATGTTGAGGAAGCCAACGCTATCCTCACCGATTAGAATGGTAACCCATTGAGCACTTCCTGAACTATGACTCCTGAACTTGTCACAGAAGGCAAAAGATGCTCACTGATAGAGAGACACGCTCCTCCTTGCGTTCCTGAAGGGCCGAAGGATGGAGACCAAATACTATGACTCCTACCAGGTAAAATCTTCTCGCAGTGGCGGGTGCGCCCCTCAGCAAGGTGATGCCCTTGGAGGAAAAGAATGTCGATAGGTCCCTCAACCATAGCTCGGTGAAGCTCTCCTCTAAGGACACCTTGTCTCTGAAAGCACTGAGGCCCCCCTAAACCTTGAATGTTCCATGAGACAATCCTCATATCAAGCTCTATGTGAGGCAGAACTATGAGAAGTGCCCTCCACTTGAAGAGTCTTGGGCAGGTTTAGACGGGGAGTAGTCACAATCCGTTCTGGTGCGAAGTCGCGCCAAGTGGGCGTGGATCCTGCCCTCCATGTACAGCCACTCTGTCCGAGTGTGAGAGTATGCATACTCTGTGCTCCATGAATCACAATGAGGATGCCTATAAGAAGGGGGGAGGGGTATTGCGATAGAGGTATGCATGAACACAAAAAGCAGCACCTCTAGCCTAGAGGTCACCATCCCCCCTTCTTGGTCTCTGTGGGCTGATCCACCAATCTCCATCTTGGCCAGAGGCCATAGATGAGTAAGAACTCGCTGATGCGGAGATCTTGAAGATCCTACGATAGCTCAACGTCATTGCCCTTAATGGTAGCGGCCACCGACTTGGGATCCCACTGTGTCCCCAGGGCTATGCTCAAGGGGAAAGAGAAGATCATTGCACCATTCTCTGGCGTAGAGGGTCTTGAGTGGTGGAAGACCACACATATCCGAATAGGGGCTACAGTCTCCTCAAACTTGTCTGTCCATTCCGTCAGAAGACACTGAAAGAAACTATAATCCACAAGCTGCCCCAGATCTTGGGGGGCCTGCCTAGAGACTCAGGTGGGAGAGCCCTCACCGGTGAGGCCGCAATGGTCACCCTCCACTAGCTCTGAGAAACGATGAATCAGGCGACGAACGGAACTCACCGGCTGTCTCCTCATTGGATCAGGTGCTGTAGGGTGCTCTGCAGAGGCAGAGGGGAGGGGGGATGGTGGGCACGGAAGAAGAGGAAGGGACAGATGGAGCGACTGTGGGTAGAGTCGGAGGCGAGGGGAGGTGGAGAGGCTGGAGAGGGACACTGTTGAGAGGCATCCATCATAGAGGAAGGTTGTTGGGGAAGGCTCGATGGAGAGGTGGGGTCAACCGGCCCCACTGGGCACTGAGGGCCGAAAGAGGAGTCGCGACAAGGAATCGGGGGTTGCAGCTTTTCGTGACTAGAGGGGGCCCGCCGTCTGCGGGCGGGTGCTGAGATAAGTGCTCGTAATAGTTCTCTGATAGAACCGAATCCTCTTGCATGCTCCCGGCCTGGCGCGCACGGCGGTGACGCTCAGCTTTGGTGCTCGGTTTGACGACCCAGGTGGGGGCCAATCGTCCGCCACTCTTCAGCTGGAGGGTCATCCATGGTTGGTACCTGGTGCTTCGTTGCCTGGGAACCTGCTCCTCCCTCGGCCCCTTGGTGCGGATCTGAGCGGGAAGAGGGGGGGACCATTGGGGGCGGTCTCCTAGACTAACATCGAGGGCAAGCTCTGGCAAGATGACCCATCTGTCTGCAAATGAAGCATTGGCCTGGAAGGCCGGAATACTCCACTCGCTGCATAATGGAGTCGCCGTGAAGGTTGGGAATAGATATCTTGTGAGGCACAGAATTCGGCGAGGCAACAAAGATGCAGAGAGATGGAATCCCGGCTGCTCGTGCGAGGGCCGAGGCAGCGGTTCGGCGGGGGGGGGGGGGGGGGGGGGCGGGGGGGGAGGGGGGGACTCCATCACTCTCCCGATGGCACCACCAATTACCGGGAGAAGAGGAAGGTATTCCTTCCTGAGACCTGGAAAGGAGACCGCCACGGGAAAGCCTGAAACTCCACCTAATGGGTCGGGTGCCGGGTCGAAACCTTGTGGCAGTGTGCAAAGAAGGCCTGGGCCGTACCCAGTGCAATGGGGCTCAGCTGCATGACAAGATCAGATGTTGCTGGTGAGTCGAACTCAACCTGATAGTAGCTGCGTCCCAAAGGATGAATATCTGCGATCTTTGCAAGCGCACCTAGGAGGCTATCCTGAAGAAGATCTCTGAGTTGGCCACACGCGGGCAGCTACCGACAATCTTGCATACTAGAGTGGAGGCCTCTAGGGATGCGACAGTCCTAGCGAGAAGCTGTAGGTCCGCTTCAAAAAACGAAAGGCAGGTAACGGTGGCCTCAAGTGGGGGGAGATGGAGCGGCTGCCATGGAGTCCTCCTGGGGGGGGGGGGGGGGGGGGGGGGGGCGCGGGCGAAGACCAGAAGAGGCTGAAAATAAAGATCTGCCCACAATTTGACGGCACTGCTGGAGGAACAAGGGAGAGACAAAGAATGGAAGTGGAAGGGCTAGAGAGCAAAGGGGAGGGGGAGACGAGGCTAGAAAAAGAAAAAAGAAACGGGCAGAGGGAGAAAGGGGCCGGTGGAAAAGAAAAGGGGGGGGGGGGGGGCGTCATAGGCGGCGAAAGAAGTGGGGGGCGGGCGCAGAAAGGAAAGGAAGGGGGCGTCACAGGTGGCGAAGGGTGGGGGGCGGACCTAGAATGGAAGGGAAGGGGGGGGTGCGTTGCAGTCAGGCAGGACAGCGGGGCGGGCACAGGCAGTGCAGGAGGGAAGGAGGAGGGGGGGGGTGGTGGGGGGCTCACTCGCTCAATGGGCAATATACAGAGGAGGACAAGCAGTCATTAAAGAATTCCGTACCCCACCCCCCTCAAGAGCAAATCCATCCAAGGATGAAATATAGCTATTTTTATTTTGAACCTCAATTTCGAACTAGATGCAATAGAACCCATTGTAACTTAAACTCTTAAGAGTCTTAAGAGTTCATTTTGAGTTATTTTTTTTCCAGTTTTATGCCTCTTAGGCATCGATACCCAGAGTGGAATGTAAATGGATGTACCTGATCTGTCCCATAGGTCGGATTCGGCCTCCCGTGGACGTTAATATAACTTTCTTTCTTTCTTTCTTTCTTTCTCTCGAACTCGTTTGCTGATGGTAGGTAGGTGTAAAAGATGTAATCAATCTTGGTTTATTTTTCTGCAGAAGCTGCAAGAAAGCTTTGGAGTTGATGTGCTTAAGCGCTTTGGATTGGATAGGCTATCTGTTGCAGCTCGTGCAGCAGGAGGCCTGTTAGGGTATGTGCTGACTGCTTTGCATACAATGGTTCTTAACCTTTGGTTTACGCGAATGAATGTTTCTGATCAGCTCTTATGTTACCTTAGCTAATGCTTGCCAATGGACCTTTTGATTGTTAAATCTCTGTTATGAGCAGGTTCATTGAGGAGATCCAAAGGGCTTCAGGAGTTAAACTTCCTTTTCACAAGATATCTCCTTATTTTGTCCATGACTATATGCATATGGATCAGTGCTCCAGGAGTTGTTTAGAGGTTCGCTGACTTTCATTTTGCTTTGGCTCGTGCGCACACGCAATATATTGTTTGTGATATAACCCTCACATGTATCTTTGATGTGGGCTTCCAACATAAGAGGCCTACTAATTACATACTAGTAGGCCCAGACAAGTTTAGGCTGAAGGAGACCTTTGTACATGATGCATATTTCTATTGTATTAGGTTTTCAGAAGTAAAAGCCAAAGTCGATCTGAAGGATCTTTACTATGGGCCATAGATCACACAAAAACAGTCATGGGCAAGCGCATGCTGAGAAAATGGCTTTCAAGGCCCCTGCTGGATAGAGAACTGATTTGCACTCGTCTAGGTGCAGTTGAGGTACTGAATACTGATTCAACATCACGCTGAAGATAATTGTTGCTGTGTTAAAAATCAAAGTTTTTCTGGAAAAGCCAAAAGAACTTTCAGAGCTTGAAATATTATTTCTCATCATGGAGCAACAATTATGATTTACTTTCGGGTCCTTATGTGTGGTTTACTAAATGGGGTCTCTTGCTTTTATGCGTCATGTCCATGACTTTGCAAACATATCACCACGCATTGGGGCTGGGCACACCTATCTGGCTGTTTGGTTCTTTCCCATCACCTCCTTACAACGCTCTCATTGCCACTTCTACCTGCCACCACTTTGATAAATGATCTAGATTAGATCTATGAGGCCTATCTGGATCTCGTGAGATGGGGGGACCTTGACCGCTCATTACGCTGACCTGATCTCACCTCACCTCACAACTTACCTCCATCCTTCATGATTTAGCCCAGTCTAGCTTTGCATCTACTGTTCGCTCCATTGAAAAGCATAAATTGGCTCACAACCCAACAATGGTTGGTATGATGAGCGCAAATTCACCTATTTTAGGAAAGAAGATGCGATCTTTATCCCTGAGATGTGGAGGTCGTTCCACCTTACTTGAAGGAAAAAGGTCTGTTTTTAAACTCCGCTTTGGAGCATATGGCACATGGCTTGAAAATTCTAGCGACCATCCTTGCTCACACCTTCAATAGGGCTCTTTGTGAGGCTTTTCCCCATCTTTGACTACCCATACTACTGTTTCTATCAATAAAGTAGGAGACTTGTGGGTTCCGAATAACTACTGGACTATTGTGATTGGTAATACAATGGCGAAATTCGCAGTGTTGGAGGCACAGGTTAGCTCGTGGGCATAAGAACAACGGTTGAGGTTCAGATGTTAGAGAGGTTTGAAGAGGAACTATTCCACCTTGGAACACATCTTCACTCTCCACATGATCATTGAGAAGGCAAGAGCATGGATGCAGCGATTCTATTGTTGCTTTGTGGAATTCAGAAAGGCTTTCATTACACGATCCTAGCTCTTTCCACGCCTACGAGAGTTGCATTTTACCTCAGAGATAGTATGAGGATTGCCAAACGCAAGGACGATGGAAACGAAACGTCGGTTGACTAACAAGGGGACTGAAGACAACTGTGAAGCCACTTCGGAAGCAATGTTCATGGGTGTGAAGCTTCACTTGAGCCTTTGCTAGGAGCTGGATGTCCGCTTCTGAAAAAGATAGGCAAGGGACGGCGGCCTTTGTCGGGGATGATGGAGCTGCTGCCATGGAGTCCTCTTGGGGGTTCAAAGACCAGAAGAGACTGAAACTTGCCGAAATGGGGCGGAAAATAGGAAATAAACAAGAATAAAACAAGGGCGCGGGCGGACGGAGATGGCTGGAAGTGGAGGTTGGAAAAAGGCGGGCAGGAGGCGGAAAGGGGGCAGCATGCAGGAGAAGAGGACGGAGGGAGAGGGTGACGGCGGGCAGAAGGGGGAAGAGGAAAGAGGCGGGGGGCAGTTCGAAGAAAGACAGGCGCGCAGATTCGCAAACTCCGGGGGGTGGGGGGGGGGGGGGGTTGGGCGCTCTCTCACAGCTCTCGCTTTGGCTCAATGATGTCTTGAGCAAAGAGTAGCGGTAATCATAAAGAGATTGGCGCAAAGACTAGCGAAAATATGAGTACTTGTCAATCTATGCAGAGTGAAAGATCACATGATTGCAGCCAACAATCGAGAGTTTCCAAAGTGCCCAAAAGTGTGTCCAAGCAAGGAAACGTGCATATTAAGCTAGTTTTCAGTGATATCTCCCAAAGATCTGGAAATGCTTAGAGAAGTGACATCTTGGAAATCTTGCAACCATAGAAACAAGTAATCTATGCAAGAAGTGACATCCTGGTATCAAAACAAGCCCATAGTAAATGAGACATGGTCTCTTTGTGATTTGATCATCTAGAGCAAGAGGCAGATGTTATCCTTCTTTTGGCTAGAGGTTCACTAGTTGGTAGCACTCCAACCAAGCATCGCCAAAGGAAAACCATTTGCTTTAATGGCAATTTATTAGTCCAAATCTTTTGGAGATTTTGTTTCCTTTGCCCAATATACAACGCGTTGTACTATCTTGATAGAGCCAATAAATAAAACGTTGCATTTTAGGCCCAAAACCAAGTTTTATCATCATGGCAGCTATAAATCCCATTGAACTGTCTCAAAAGTCTTTGGAACATCTATTTGCAGCAGTAGAACATCATGTTGTGAGTATTTGGCATACTCAATGCCTACATAAGCATTATAAATGTTATCTGTGATTTGTCTTCTAGGAACAAAGCCATATTGGGCTTGATACAATCCTCTGCGCAATATCTTTTTGACTCGTCGAGTTATCATCTTAGTGATGATCTTATAGATAATAGACATAAGAGTAATCGGATGCCAGTCCGGAAGATTGTGACAAAGCCGCTTCTTCGACACTAATCTGACTAGTCCTTCTTGCTAGGATGGCATAACACCCTGTTGCCATGTTTAATTTTTTTTTTCCCGAGAAAAGATCCTTTCATTAGTTATATAAAAAACGCCCGTAGGGCTACAAAAGATCTCGCCTGCTCATAAGAGAGACAGAGCAGTGAATACAGCATGGCAGCCCGGGAGACTCTCCCTAGGTGCTGCAAAATACAAGCATCAGTACAAAGAACTGAGAGGCTAAATCATACAATAGGGGGGGGGAAGAGCCAAACAGGTGGCCTGTAGTGCCAACGGGGGGATCCCGTGTGTAAGGTGTAGAAAGGGCCACAGCGCCAAG
Source organism: Cibotium barometz (assembly GCF_041138505.1). Classification (NCBI taxonomy): domain Eukaryota; kingdom Viridiplantae; phylum Streptophyta; class Polypodiopsida; order Cyatheales; family Cibotiaceae; genus Cibotium; species Cibotium barometz. The sequence continues at coordinate 15,744,240 of NC_141048.1, forward strand.
TGGTGTGAAAGGCCTGGCGCCGTAAGATCGCCTCATCCGAGTCTCCCCGGATGCGGTCGTACTGTCCTCGCACGGTGTGGATCAACTCCTACCAAGTCCCCCGTACAGTCTCTGCTGGTGGCTCCAATCTCCCCTCAAAGGCCGTAAAGCACCGGGCCCTCTAGGTGAACCAGATGGTGAGGCTGCTGAGGAGCTCCCATCGTAAATCCCTCTCCTGTGTCTAGCTGGCGGACGAGAAATCCGGTGCCGGAACCAAGCGAGGCTGGCCCCTAATAAACCTGATGGCCTGACTGCCCTGCTCCATCTCATAGCCCATAGCAGGCCCTGACGAAGTCGACCAAGTAGCTGCACCCCACGTAAACATACCCTCTGGAGAGAGGGGGGCCAGAGTACGCAGCATCCGCAGCCAAATCTGTTGCGCCTGAGGGCAATCCCAAAGGCAATGTCTCTGTGTCTCCATAGGGTGGCCGCATCGGACGCAGGCCGCCGGAAGACCGCTGTAAACAAGCCAAGTACCAACTGCTGAGCCCCTGTGGTGGGCGACCAGCCACTGAAAAGTCGAGATCCTGCGGGCCTGTTGACTAGCCCAGAGCCGAGCCCAAAAATCCTCCAGGAACTCCTGTGAGAGTCCTTGTAGTCGCCAATGCCTCGCTGCCGCTGGAGAGACCGTCCTCCTCGCCGTCAAAATATGTCGCCCCAGCCGAACAGTATACTGGAAAAAGGTGATCTCTGTGGCCTCAAGGGATGCATAAGGATCATGCCACTCGTACTCCCCGGGGTCCCACTGTAGCCGGGCCAAGGGGCGCGCTGCATATGCCCATATGCGCCAATCCGGGAGCACATCAGCAGGGTCGGGGTCAATATGCCACTTCCGAGAAGCGACGGCCACTACCCGAATCCTCTGAAAGGTGCACTCTGCAACCAAAGGCGACTCCACCTCCACTCTCTGGAGTCTGCCCTCATCCTGAATCTCATAGTAGAGGCAATTGCCATCCTCAGTGCAAGCTCTGACAGCAATCAGGATCTCCAACTGTGTAAAGGCTCCCATCCACCGTGGAGCCACTGGCTCGAGAGGCGTGAACCACTCCTTTGTGAGTGCCTCCTGAATATCATCCCTCATAATCAACCCCCCTCTGAAGTGACTCAGCCTCTCCACCTGGATCTCCTCTGGTAGACTGCAGAAGGCCTGCCAGTCTCCAAAACTACAAGCTGGGCCTGCCGCTAAAGGCCCCCAGGCTAGCCGAGGCCGAGAACCCAGCATATGACCCTGCTCTGTGCGAACCGCTGGGCTCCAGATGAGCGGCTGTCTGGCCCGCTCCTCCTCAACACAAGAAGGAGGTCGCTGAGAGAGCCCCGGTCTCAGCAGCTCCCAAGCTCTCAGGATACTCAAAGCAAATCTGTCCTCCCATCCTCTACTGAGGCCTGTCCTCCTCATCTCTATAAAGATCCAGCGAATCTCTGGTGCCCAAGTGCCCCCTGCTGGGGGCGCCCGAGCCTGCAGCCGCTGCAAGAGGATCTCTTTCCAAGGCTCAGCGCCTAGAAGCAACCCCCGAACGATAAGCTTCCCCAATAAAGCTCTACTCTGATCGACTGGATCTATAATGCCCAAACCTCCCTGAGCCAGCGGAAGTGTAATAACTGCCCATGCAACCTTTGCCCGAGCTGGCTGACCGTCCCGCCCAGACCACAGAAAGTTCCTGATCAGCCTCTGTACCTGGCTGATGCAAGAGCTCGAGAAGATCCAGCAAGACGTAATGTACTACATGGTCGCTAACAGCACCTGATTTGCCACCACCACCCTCCCAGCCAAGGATAGTCGAGTTGTACTCCAATACAAAAGCTTCTTCCGAATGCTCAGAAGAAGCGGGGCAATCTGCTGCTCAGGTGACAAATCTAGGCCAATCTGGCATCCCAAATACCGCACTGCTGTGCCTGGAGGAATCCATCTAAAACCGGGGTCCGGGCTCCATGCCGGAGTGGGAGCACTACTGATCCAAAAGGCCACTGTCTTGCGCCAATTGATCAATGCTCCCGAAGCTGCACTAAAAACCTGGACCGACTGCTCTGCCCGAAGAAGATTGGCCTCTTGGCCATGCAAAAATAAGCCCGTGTCGTCTGCAAACTCAGCATCAAGCAGGTCCTCCCCCCGGACTGGGAGCTGAAGTCCTCTCAAACCGACCTCCTCTGCTGTCAAATACATGCTCATAGCCTCCACAAAGAAGAGAAAAAGAAAAGGGGCGAGGGGACACCCCTGACGGACTGATCTGGTCAGCTCAAAACTCGGCCCCCATCCTCCTGCAATCAACACCTGGCTGCGAGCTGTGGAATACAGAACCGCCACCCCTCTGATCCATCCTGGCTCAAAGCCCAGGCGAAGCATAGTGCCCTCTAAGAAACCCCAATCAACTCTATCGTATGCCTTCTCAAAATCGAGAAGCATCACGACCAAGTCCTCGCCAAGAAATCTAGCTCGGGCCGTCGCCTCCGAGAAAGTAAAGATGTTGTCAAGGATACTGCGCTCCTTGACAAATCCTGTCTGAGTAGCATGAATCAACTCCCCCAGGAACGGCTGGATCCTCAAACTCAAGGCCTTTGCTAAGACCTTGTAGACAGTATTGAGGATTGTAATAGGCCTCCAATGCCTAATATCATCTGATACTCCCTCCCCCTTGGGGATAAGATAGATCAAGCCCTCTGAAAAGCTCTGCGGCATCACCCCAGTGTCCAAAACATGCTGAAAGCCCCTGCGGAGGCCTGGCCCCAAAAGGTCCCAATAGCGCATAAAAAAGGCCGACGTCAGTCTGTCCTCCCCTGGGCAACTATGTCGCGGCAGGACCCTCAAGGCCTCGGCAAGCTCAATCTCTGACAGAGGCGCACCTAGAATTGTACGCATACGGTCTGTGACCCTCCTCTGCACATGGGCCCACACAGTCTGTCTGCAAACATCTCGATCCTCAGTGGCAGGCTCCGCTGAAAGCAGGTCTCTATAGAATGCAGTGGCAATGGCTCTGATCTCCCCGAGCTCAGTAGCTACCGATCCATCCGGTCTACCAAGCTGGCGGACTCCTGCTCGCGCATGACGGGGCCCAATGATCTCAAAAAACTCTCCAGTGACTCTATCGCCAAGCTGCGTCCACTGAGAGGCCTGACGACGATAGTAAAAGTCATGTCTCTGCTCCTCTATCTCTCGAACCTCCTGGCGTGCCTGGCTCAGCTGGGACGCCACCCACTCACATGCAGGCTGCTGCTCCTGAAGGCGCTGTAGCGAAGCAAGGCTGCGTCTCAGCCGATGCTCCTGCTCGCGAATCTCTCCCAACCGTGTCAAAGCTGCAGCATGCAAAAAAGAGCTAAGATCGATGAGTCCCTGGGCACACTGGCCCGCTGCATCCTGGTCAGAGCACTAACTATCATGCCAGATCCTCTCAATGTCCTCAGCGAGACTGGGATCTGTAAGTACCCTCTCTGGGATCCTCAACTGCAAGCTGGGCTCCCGTGTCCTCTCCTCCAATGTCAAGATAACTGGTGCATGATCTGAAAATGAGGTGCCAGCGAGAATGCCGACGGAGCCCCCTCGCTCCCCTAACCAGTCGCCCACATAAAAGCGATCAATCCGTGATAGATTAGTCCCTCCCTGCCGGCGATCCGACCGGGAGAAACTAAGACTGTCCTGAGACCGGGAGAAAGCCCCATGCTGCCATGCATCAGTGATCCTCAGTGACATGCAAAACCGGTCCCAAGCTGCAAGCTCCGTGCCGTGCACTGTAACATGACTGCCTCCCACCCTATCTGTCGGGTCCTCAAGCATGTTGAAGTCTCCCCCAACACACCAATGTGCGGCCTCTGGCAATGCATCTGTAACCTGAGTCCAGAACTCTGCTCTGGCACTAGCATGATTGGGCGCATAGATGTTGAGCACACCCAATAGCTCATCATGCATCCTCATAATGACATACTGTGCTCTACCAGGCACAATGATCCCTCGATCCACAATGGCCTGCCGCCATGCATCTGCAATAACCATGCATACTCCTCCCTGTCCACCCAAAGGACCAAACCTTGCAGACCAAAAAGTGTCCCATCTACCAGGCATCACCGAACCATATCTCCGGATCCTGCTCTCACCCAAGTGGTGCTCCTGCATCATCAGAATGTCAATGCTGCCACCAACCAGGCATCTCTGTAGCTCCTGCCTCAAGCAGCCTCGATAGCGTATAAAGTGTGCTCCGCCAAGGCCCTGTACATTCCATGAGATGATCCTCATGGATGTCCTACTGAGGTGGATGCTGTCTCAGCCGTGCGGCGGGCCTTCGCAAGCGGCTTGGATGGAGAGTAGTCCCCATCCGAATGGCTGCGAGTCTGCCCACCCGGTGTACTGCAAGAATCCCGGATCAGGCGCCAGTGGCTGTGACCCATGGCGACTGCCTCCTGCTCTGACATAGTAACCTCGTGTATACTCACATATCCTGGGTCGCGTGCCAAATCTGCAACTATGCGCACGACCAAATGCCGAATCCCGGATGTATCCACACTCCCGGGATCCAAGAAAAAATGAGCCAACTCCCAAAGTCGGCCTATCACATCTGTAACCTCCAAATCGCTCATGTGATGAGAAAACTCAACTGCCTAAGTCTTCAACGTGCTGAGAGCGAGCTCTAGAGTCCACTCCCGGTCACAAGGTCCACATAGAGGGAACGAGAAGGCCACCGCTGAGTCTAGTGCCTCCTCCCCGCGGGCCGGAGGTATCACTACATGCACTCGGATGGGTGCTGGCTCATGGGGGCCCTCTGCTCCAAAAAGCCGTGTGAAGGTATAATCAAACGCCTCCGAGCGCTGTCGAATGCCGAGGCGACTCAGCCGACTGCGGATAGATGAAATCCGTGAGGCCCTAATCGGCATAGGTCTCCTCTGTGATGCTCGAGCGAGGTCAGTGCTCAGCGCCCTCCGGACTGCAGGTGAGCGCCAGGGAACTGCCAGGACCTCCCGGGAAGGCGAGGCGGGCGGAGGGGGAGGAGGGGGAGGCGAGGGAGGAGGAGAGGGAGCCGCTGCCGAGACCGGAGCGGGGGCAGGAGGAGGCGATGGTGGAAGCGAGGCGGTGGGAGGGGATGGGTGTGGGGGAGGTGAAGGAGGGGGAGCTGGCATCTCCTGGTCCTCGGTCGCTGCAGGGGTCTCCTCCTGAAGGGGAGCAAATCTGTTCCTCACGGGAACCCAGTGAGGCTGAGACTGTGGCTGCTGCTGCAGCGGTATCTGGGCGTGCTGCTGTGGCTGTCTCCCTCGACGGCGCCCCTGTCCAGGCTGCCACTCCGAGGTCTCTGTGGCCTGAGCAGGTGTCCCTGAGGCAGCCTGCCGAGCCGAATCTGTGGGCGGGCCATCCGTGGCCTGCTGCTGTGGTGAGGGCCGAGGTCTCCTGCGAGGGCAGGCCTTGGCCAAATGACCGACCTGCCTACAAATGAAGCACTGGTTCGGGAGCCCCGAGAACTCCACTCTCTGATCTATCCACCCCCCCCCCCCCCTATCCTAGGTAGCTGAATGACCTTAGGAAGGGAGGAGATGTCAGATACCAACACTCTGACCGAAGGTAGCCCAGCTGCTCTGGCCACCATTGAAGCTGCTGAGGGGCCCGTCTCAAGAACCGAGCCCACCAATGCTCCGAGCCTGGAGAGGAGCGGAAGATACTCCCGGCGGAGACCAGGGAAACAAACTGTAATATGGAAGAGGCGCTCTCCCTGCTCCGCCGCAGCTGGGTCAAATCCATGCTGCCAAGGCCTGAAGAAAGCCCGAGCACCCCTGATATCCAGAGGACTCATGGCCAGGACCTTGGCAACGCTCTGGGCGGCCTCGAACTCGATCTGATAATGTCCCCGGCCCAAGAGCTGTACATCCAGGATCTTTCCCACATCTGCAAGAAGGCGAGCCTGAAGTAGATCCCTGATCTCCCCTCTGCTGGGGCGAGTGCCGACTATACGGCAGATGGTGGAGTGAGCCTGAAGGCGTTCCACCTCTGCGGTGAGGCTCGCTTCCTCTTCCGGCGAAAGAGAAAGCCTGATGGGGATGACCTCAGGGGCGGGCGAGGGGGCTGCGGAAGAGTCCCTCTGAGGCGAGGCGGGAGGAGTCTCCATCAGAGTCTGAAGCTCAAGCGAAGGCGAGGTGAAAGCGGAAAACCTGCAAGAAGCGGGCTGCACACCAAGAGGCGGAAGGACGGATGACAATGAGGACAAAAAAAACAAAAACCCCCAAGGGGTGAAAAGCAGCACGACAGAGGAGGGAGGGGGGGGGGGGGCGAAAAACGGAGTAGAGGCCCAGAGGGGGGGGGCGGCGACAACGCGAGAAGGAGGGGGGCGGGGTGCTGCTGAAGGGAGGCGGGCGTGAAGAGGCGAAGAGGCGGGGGGGCGAACTGGCGGCAGCGGGGAGGGAGGGCGAACAGGCGGCAGCGGGGAGGGAGGGCGAACTGGCGAAGAGGGGAGGGGGGCGAACTGGCGAAGAGGGGGGGGAGGCGCAGCAGCGAGGAAGGAGGGGGGGGCGGCGCAGCAGCGAGGAAGGAGGGGGGGGGCGCAGCGGCGAGCAGAGGGGAGCAAGCGGGGGGCGGAAGGAAAGAAAAGGCCGCGAGGAGGGGGGGGGAGCGATGGCGCGCTGAGCAGGGTGGAGGCGGGAGCTTCAGCGAGCTGCAGTTGACCCTTCAAGGAGTATTTGAGTACAAGTTCTTAGAGTTAGAGAGCTCTCGTCTTTTTACATGGCTCAACAATGAGAGAATAGCTGAATTTATAGTTCTTTCCCAAAAGCACTTGAAAAAAGCGCTTTAAAACTCTCATATCCCAAAAAGCATCTTTTTAATAATAAAAGCTCTTCTCTTTTTAGTATCTAAAAAGCTTTTAATCTCTTGATAAAAGCTCTTCTATTGAAAGTGTAAAACCTTTGTATGCGGCCGTAGCAAAGTCAGGTTTTGAATCTTTTCGATGTTTTCCTATTGAGCATATAGAAGGTGACTTCAGAAATGCCAAAGAATTTTTCAAGGCTGCATGGCCTAGAGAACTTTTTTGGATGAGAACTTTGCATACTTTCTTCTCCAGAGGATAGAATCTGGAAGGCAAATCCCCATCTTGTAAAAGTCAAAAAATTCGTAAAACTCCCTTGATGTGGAGAAATCATCCCAAACCGAAAATTTTGCATCTTCTCACTCTAGTAGAGGGGTTTGGATGCCTAAAGCCTCTTATAGTTCTTCTCTTCCTGGTCCTGCTCTTCTTCTTTCTCATTCTCCATTTGTTGTAAATGGAGAGCATCATCCAACCTTAGAACAAGAGTATCATCATGACATAGAAGTTGAAAGTATAGTAAACCATGAGGTAGAGCTTGTGAGTGCTTCAAACAGAAGAGTTTCTGCTTTTAGAGACTACAATCGTAGATTATTACACTTAGATAGAATCATGACTTCATGCCTTTTCTCTTATAAATTTTTGACATGTATAATGTCAGAAATCTCTTTAAAATTCTTTATACTTAAGAAAACTTTTCTTTTGAGGATCTAGGGATTAGTAGATCTCATAGCATTCAATTAAAGCTTTTGTTAGGTAAGTATCTTAAGTTCAAATTCTCTGCCCCATGTTCTTTTCTTGTAAAAGAGGATTTGCTAATTATTGTGTCCACTTCTTCCGATCTAGATAAGATAGGTTTGAGCTCCATTTTGCATTTACCTGAAGTTATGGACTCTCTTCCCCCTTGTGTCAAGAAGGTGTGGATTCATTTTGTAGTGGCCTTCAAGTACGTAAAAACCTTAGGACACAAAGCCTTTAATTATTTAGATATTGGCAGGAACTTGAAGGAGCCTACTAAATCAACCATTCTTAATGGTCAATGTTGTTGTAACAAGGCCACTTTCTCGTCTTTTGTGGATGAGTCTTTAGGGCATATAGTTACAGGTGATTGTTCTATTCTTCCTTCTATGTCGCTTAAAGAGCTGTTTATGAAAGACACTAAATTTAGAGTTTCCTCTTTGATTGACTCTTGCCTTTTAAAAGCTATTGATAAGGGTATCTCTAATTTTGTCAATAAGTTAGAAGAGTCTCTTGGAGTTCAAGGCATTCTTTCTCATTGGAAAGTTATGGTTATAAAAAAGGCCTCTTTAAAACTTATGGAATCCCATTCAAGTACTATTTGCTCTGATGCAACTCTTTATCTTCAAGTGACTTAATTTCTCCTCGTAAGTTTCATCGAGATTTCGTAATTTCCTATGTAGACAAATGTTCTAATAATTTTGTGTTTACAAAAAAAGTTATATTTACAATGTCTTTTGAAAGAAGTTAACTCTTCTACTCAAACGTATGAAAGTAGCTCTCTCTCGCTCCAAGAGATTATTGCAAAACACAAGATTTTTGCAAATCTTTTAGTTTCAAGGTGAGCAATAAGTTACCTTTTCTTTCTGTTATTTTGAAGTTTCAGAAACATCCCAAGAAGCCTAGATTTATAGCTGCCTCTAGTAATACCTCTTTAACTTCCTTCTCAAAATGGTAGAGTAATTGCTTTAAAGCCATTTTGCCGAGTGTCCATGAACTTTGGAGAAATTTGCTTAGAAAGAAGGATGTACCTATAGTTTGTAGTTGGATCTTAAAAGATTCAGTGGGAGTGATTCCCGTTGTTAAATTCTTAAACTCTTCTCGTAGTCTCACTGAGAAGTCTTCTCCTTTGTGCCTTCAAACTTTTGATTTCACTACCTCTTTATACTAAATTGGACTTAAACGACTTGCGTAGTAGAATTAAATCTCTGATTTGTGAAGTCTTTCATTATAAACTAGAGCACAATAGATACAAAGCTTTGTTGATAGAAAATCAGCTCTTCATTTTGATTTTTGTTGAATAAAAAAAGATACATTAAGATTGTAGACCAAGATGATATTCTGTCTTGGTTAGATTTTCTCCTAGATAACCTCTATATAACCTTAGGCGATTCCTTATTTAAACAAACCATTGGTATTCCTATGGGTACTAACTGTGCCGTTTTTCTTGCTAACTTTTATCTTTTTACATATGAATTTGAATTTATGGAACGCCTAGTTTCCGTTGATACGTGTCCTGTCTTTCTCCACAATCTTTGTCAAGTGAGACGTTTTGATAATGATCTTTTTGTTCCCAATATTCTTGATTTCCAAGACTTTACCTTTGTAGATGGAGGAATTTATCCCAAAGAGTTTTGTGAACTTAACTGCAGTGCAAATAATGACCATTGTTCTTTTTTGGACCTTAAGATTTCTCAATCGTGTGTTGGTTTATGTGTAGATATATATGATAAACGTTTACAACCCGAGTATTCCAACTTAAATATCATAAGAATGACTCACTTCACTTCTAATATTTCTAAAATAACTAAATTTGGTGTTGTCTCTTCTCAGTTAGTCAGATTCTCTCGTATTTGTTCAAACAAGTTTACTTTTATTACTCAAGTTTGCCAACTCATCAATTTGCTTGATAATGATTATTTTAAGGACATTGAGCCCACCATGCATTTTTGGTGAACATATGAGGTCTTGTCTTAACAAACATAGCCTTTTTCTATCCGCTTTGGTTTTCCATAGGAATTCCATTGCTTTAGACATGAAATCATTAATTTGTTTTTGCGACCAAGGTAGGAGCGGAAGATAAAACTGCATATATGCCATTATTATTGATTGCACTATCCACAATCACACATGTAAAGGCCATGTAGATAATTTTCAATATTCAATTTTACAATGCAATTTGGTCATCACCCATTGAGTCTCATCCTTCAAAGACAACTCCCAGCCACCAATGGGGTAACCCAGATGCGTGACTATCTCATTAGGTGGCAGAATCTTACCTGGCCATAAAATCGGATGCCAATCATAATTTTTCAAAGGAAGCAACTTGGATTTTTCAAAATTGACATGCAATCCTCGAGCCAAACCATAGAGGGATAGTGCTTTCATGAGAACCCTTACATCAGCCTCCGTATTCTAGCGTAAAAAAAAAGTAAGAGTCATTGCACCACAAATTGAGTACCATCTACCACGGAGAGACTATGTAGTTGCCCATCTTGTGTTAGTTTGTCCATGTAAAGAAGCATTGGGTGAGTCGCTATGGCATACAGTGGTGCACTAAGCAAACAACCCTGTCGAACAGATTTCCCAAGACACCAAGATGCCCAAAGTACATTTAGTTGTTCCCACTTGGTAGAGCCAAAAAACTACATTTTTCATTCTTGGCCCGAAGCCCATTTTGTCCATTACTTGAGCTATACAATCCCAATGCACTGTGTCAAAGGCCTTGGCTATGTCAAACTGCATGATGAGAACATCCTGCTGCGTATACTTGGCATATTCAATGCCTATATATGTATTTGCTATATTATCAGTGATTTGTCTTCTAGGGACAAATCCACACGCATGTAGGAGATGGAACGCCAATTTGATATAGTTTCACTAAGTAATATTAGGAAACCTTCTTTCCAAGAGCATGGCAGCTATCCCAACATTTCAACAGTGATTTACCATAAGCAAAATTGGTGATTTCTTTGTCTGGAAGTATGCAAGCCTTTGAAAAAAGACTTTGATTTTGCAGCCTTTATCAAGTAATGGCTTCTGTCTTGCTCTAATTTGCCATTTATTAAGCTTAAGTTCATCGTTATGGCGAAGGAAAATTTCAGCTTGTGTTAAGATGTGTTGTTCATCATTATTAAGCTCTCTAAGCTGGCTAATTTCAGTGTACTCTTGGACTGCAATTTTGGCTTGTTCTACTTGTCTTTTATTCTCTCCCATATACCATCTGCAATAGTCCTGTATCACAGCCTGAATTTGCTTTACAAAACTGAACCAATATCTATGTCCTCTTGCATATGCATGACAAGGGGATGTGCAGCTGTACGTACCAAATCAGCAAAATGATCATGTGACAAATAACTATTGTTAATCATAAGTAACCTTCTGTGAGGAAACGGACAGTCATTGTCAGTCATGCCAAAGTACAAGCCAAGCCATACCTGCGAATGACGCGATGTGTGATCAATCCACATTTTACATGTGTATGCATCATATTGAGCTGTATGCATCATACTGAGCAGCATTGAGAAGATACCATCTGTCTAAACGTGCCCAACACAATTTAAACCACTGTCTCACACACACGCACGCACGCATACATGTACAAGCCTAGAGGCTGGGCTGAAGCAGAGGCAGCAACTATGAAACAAGATCTGATCGCCTTCAAGAAAAGGTGAAGCAGCAAGGCTGAGGAAGGGCTGCGGAGGTGGGACACGGCCACTGAGAGGGGAGGCAGCAGCACCGGCAAAGGGCAAGGAGTGAACAGAGGTGATCAGGCGCAGTGGCGGCAGATCGCCACACACACACCAGGTCCCAAAAAAGAAAATTGTAATGCACGTGCTCGCACAGACATACACACTTATATACAGAGGTTGTTTCATAGAAGCTCATTGTCTAAGTTTTTATACCATGCTGTAGGCAAGAAACATGAACATCTTTGTTTTCTTGTGGTTAGATCTTGGTCAATGATGCAGAGTTACGGGCTAAAGTGCGTGGTGATCTCTCTTCCATGAATGATCTTGAAAGGTTGGCAGGCGAGGTCGTATCAGATCAAGGCACTCCATGGTATGCAAGCATGTGATCTTGAACCAACAGTTCCTGAATATCAAATTGCATTAGGATTTTGATTCTTTTTCTTTTTTGCGCTTTGACAGAAGACATTGTTGGGTAACATTTGAACTTTGCGAAGACCATTGTCATCTGAAACTAATGTGTTTTTAGTTGATCATGCCAAATAATTTCATGAGGCTTTTTAAAATTTTTAGATGGTTTGGGTCCATCTTGCTATGTGACATGCTAGAATCTGAAATACTCATGATAAGAAGGTTAGTACCAGTATATGAAAATATCCCCTCTTATATGAAGATATACCCAGTTGTATTCTGTTTGTTTACAATGAGGTAGGTGTATGTGGTATAATAATTAGGCGCACAGGAAGATGGCCTGCTTATCTATGCTTTTGAAGCTTTAGTGGATTTTTGTCCCCACACGAATGTCCAATCAGAGGGATCTAACCTTGGCCTATTAATTTAATATGTGGTTCCTTAACCAGAAAGTCATTGTTGCCATGTGGCAAGACTTTAATAGAGTTGGCAAACCAAGGATGAATTTATTTCGTTCATAAGATTAATGGATCCTTCTATGTGATTCTTCTGTCCTGTTTTCAACAATAACCTGCCATTTGCCAATGTAGAAACTGATGATCAAGATCCTTGTGTAGTTTAGAAAGTGTAGTATTGAGTGTCGCGAGGCAAGAAGGTTCTTGCATTTTTCTGACAGCAATATCAAAGTAAAGTTCCGCTTCATCTTCAAAAACATGGATAAGCTCAATGATTATTTTCCAATTGCCCTAGTATTACATGAAATTCAGATATTTTAGATTGCATCTAAATTAGCTACTAAACTTCTAGAGACACATTTTTTCGGGGTTTTGATGCATATGGGCGTGCATATATGTGCTGCACATGCATGTAAACACACATGCGTTCAAGCTTAGGAAGTTTTTGCCCTAAAAGAAGAAGTTGAAGCAGAGGCTTTTATTTTGTTTGAAAATAGCACTTGTCTAAGCTAACAGTTTGAGCCAGGCGGCTGTAGCCCTAGTGGTAATGCTTTAGCCATGTCTTGGCCTGTTGATGTGCAGGTCTAAGGTTCAAACAGAAGAACCAACACATAATTGATGTCTAAGAAAAAAGCTAACATTTAGTTTGAATGGCTAGATTAATCATGATGTTTTAGCTGAATAGAAATGACTCAATACTTGTCTCTCAGGGACCTTCTTGCCATGGGACAATCAATAAATATTCTTCCATCTTTGCTTTCTAAATTGAAAGGCCTTCTTAATCCTTATTTTCTCGCATTGGCGTGTGGCCAGACGTTATTGGAGCTAGGGCAGAAGATTCAGGTAAAAGCAGTTTCTCAATCTTGTGGTCTAGAATGGATTTGAGAGGCAAAGTGCAATGCTATCTTGTGTTTGTTAGACTTACTGGTTGAGGATTTGTAATTATGGAAATTATTAAGGTACTCTTTGGTTGACACATCGAAATCCACTCTGCAAACAGAGTCTCCTCAGGATAGACGCTTGCTCTTTCATGCAAGACATGCAAATCATCAAGGACAATGTGGATGATACTTTAGATGCACTTAGAGGTCAAATTGAGTCACTGGATCTCTCCATAAAGAACTACGAGAAACTTGAACAGGATCGTTTGGGAATCCCATCATTGGAGGTACGCTGGAACTCCTAACATGTTGTAATTTCTGAAACGTATTTATATTGTCGTGAGATAACACAGGTTTGTTTTGACGCAGTAGGGAGCCAGGTAGGCAGCAACACTGTCTACCATAAATGAAATTATCCACTTGCATACCTGTATCACCTACTTGCAAGTTCCTAGGGGAAATGGGATGAAAATTGTAATTAATTTCAATCATTGACAGTAAGAAGATAAAATTTGGTGTATGCAACACAAAATTTGCATGTTGCAGTGGTGCCTGCCGGTGGCTAAAAGAGGGCACCTAGCAGGGCCACCTCACTATTTATATCAGACCCAATTTTATTAAAAACTGCCCAAAGCCTAAAATAGGTGGAAATGGTGCCCCCAAAAAAAAAAACGCGCGAACTGCTAAGCTCCTCTTCACGCAGTACTCACTCCCGAACACCTCCATGGTGGCTCACAAACGGGAGCTGCCCGTCGAATGTCTTATAACACTCAAGAGGTCTTGGGTTCAATCCCAGCTTGCTACAGCCGGTTGTTTTCTGCCTATTGGCTGGCATAAGACTTTGCTTTCCCTGGCCCTCGAAAATAGGGGTCGAGATCAGAGTGGCAGCAAACACGATGGATTTTTTGCAGGATCTCAACTTGAAAAAAAAGATCTTAGTTTTGAACCAAATGCTGATGCAAATACTCGCTCTGGAACCACCATGTAGACAACAATTTTGAAATCCATGCCTGGTCCACAACAACTTGTCCACTACATGCATTGTTGCTTATCAGCTCCAATATCCGTATCCACCTTGAGTGAGTACTTCTCCAAACATCGATGAGCAGAAGACTCCTCTTCATCAATAGACCTATTTCCTCCATGTATTTGAACCGACCCCAAACATAAAGTTCAGAAAGTCGAACTGTGAGGACTACCCGTCTCAGCCCAGAATATGTACCGTGTTCCCACCATGCATCACAACCTAAGACAATCCCCCTCTAGGGTGCCGTACCTTGTGCTGCCAACAAGGTCCCATATGAGTGGGAGTGAAAAAGATGTCATAATCCCACTCTCAAAAATTGGCCAGCTCTCTCCACAGCCCAACTGTGGTGAATCCATGGTTCAAATCAAGTAGCCATGGTGCTCAAGGATCATCAATAATGCTTGGTTATGCTGCGAGAAGGTCCTGCGAAGATGAGAGAAAGAATGAAAGAAAGTTATATTAACGTCTACGGAAGACCCCAAGGGCCTATGAGACCAAAAGTAATACAATGGTACCAAGGATATACTGAGCCATGGAAAACTGAAAGAAAAAGTAAAATGAAAACATCTGATAGTACATGTCATCAACAGACGATCCTGTGTAGTGTGAGATATGCTATGATCAGCTAATGACGATACCCGCTTGGGCCAAAATTGATCTGATGGTGGAGTGAATGTCCGGTCTTTGTGATGGGAGCGTGCCATGTCGGCGGAGAACCTCACGAATCCGTCTCTATGTGGTGGAGGGTCTTGATGCTTTGGGTCAGGGACGTATGGTTCGTAGAATGGATTGAGCTCTCTCACTAAGAAATCCTCGGGGGCGTGGAGTTGCAGCATGGTTCCGGGTGATGGGCTCTGATGTCGTAGTAGAGGAACTGTTGTGGGTAGTGGATATATTAAGCATCTACTAAAGATCCAATGGGCCTATGAGACCAAAGTGACACAATAATGTCCATGGCATATCTCATCATGGAATGGAAAATAAAACAGAAAGAAAACATAAACATAGCTATCTCATTGGGGTGATACAAAAGTGTCCATGGAAACTCATCATGGAATACTAAGAACATCGAAACACGAGAGCAGCATCAGCTTAGAGTAGATGGTATACCACTCTCCAAAATATCAAGCATGGGGCTAATGAGTACGGCCGAGAGGTCTCCCTTAGCTATGTCACGTGGAAAGGTAGCTCGATGGCGGTGGAGCATGTCCTGGATCTGGAGCTGATGGGATGATCATGGCCTACGGCCGAGGGGTTGGGGTGTCGGGCACGCTAGAGTGAGGAGTCTCGGTCCGAGGTAACTCCTCTCGGGCAAGGTAGGTCGAGAGCAGCTCATGGAGGGTCCACAAGATCCACTATATCGGTGTCCTCCACCTCCTGGGTCCGGAAGGAACTGGTGATGGTTGGCTAGCGAGGGAGGGGGCGGGGTGGCTGGGGCCAAAGCTCTCTCAAGAAGGTGTCCCTGTGTCTGCGGAGCTCAAGCAGGAAGAGGCCTAGGCAACGCTAGTCCTGGAAGTCAATGATCTTGGAGAGTGGACCAAATCCCTCACGAAATAGATAGTGAAACCTCTTGTGGATCTCCTAGTATACTAGGCAGCGACATATGTAATGCTCCTCCGTCTCAACCTCTGTGTGGCATAATCGGTAGATCCTCTTCTCTCTCGGTCTCCGTATGAGCTTCTCGGCTCTCAAGATGCGCTTAGCTCTACTTGTCTCCACTCTGAGGCGGTGGGATGAAACCCGTGTCTGGCCAATCGCAATCCGCATGGCATGGGACATGTGAACACTCAAGTAGCCTGGCTGCTGGATGAATCCATCCTCATTGAGTGTGAGGAAGTGATCTCTGTAGAAGTGCATCTTCGTGGGGAGCTCTGGAGGTGTGATCCATGTGCAATGGATGTAGAGGCTGAGAAGATCTAACCGGATAACCCAGTTGATATCCTCATGAGAGAGAGAGAGAAAGAAAGAAAGAAAGAAAGTTGTATTAACGTCTACTAGAGGCCGAACTCGACCTATGAGACAAATCAATGTACAACTGTCAATGTCTTCTGGATGTCCAGAAAAATGAACATGAAATAAACTATGAAAGTACTGAGCTAGTTGGGGGGGGGGGGGTTGATGGATGGAGCACTACTGCTGCTAGAGGCTCAGGATGCAACCTATATGCGTAGGGTATACAAGAATGCAATGCAGATCTGTCTAGCTCCAACCAGTACCATAATGGGGGTGTAATATGTGATACATAGGCGATGGCGAGGCAAAAATACCTCGGAGCATGATCTCCGGGTGTGAGTGTAAGTGAGCTAGCCGCTCCTGGATATGGTGCTGATGTCAAGCCCGTATCTCTATGATCTCCCTCTGATGTAGTCTGGGAGTCTGGTAGCCTGGTGCTCTCGGTCTCCGTCTGGCTCGGAGGTCCGCAGCGCGCTGAAGTGTAACCCCTCCTGTGTCAGGGTAGGCACCAGGATAGATCTCTGGAAGAAATCAGTGAGCTGGAGCTGTCGCCCACCTCTCCCTGTGGTATGAGTATGTAGCAGTGTCTCTCTGTGGCGCCGTGTCTTTAGCAAGAACTGGCCAAATCTGCTTGGTCTGGGGACTCCATGATCTGGCGGAGTGAGGGATGTCCACTGAAGATGGTAGTGTATCTCTCTCTAATGACACCATATGCTCTGCATCTCCATACATAATGTTCCTCACTCTCAACCTCCTCCATGCATAGTCTGCATATCCTCTCTGCTCTGGGGATCCGTGCTGCCCTGCCTGCCTCAATCTCAAGCTGGTGTGACGACACTCTGAGCTGGCCAATCGCCACTCGGGCACCGTGAGGCATGTACACATCCATGTATCGAGGTCTCTGTATGAATCCATCCGCTCATATACACATAAATTGATCTCTGTACTATAGCATCTTCAGCAGTAGAGGTTGACTGGGTCTAATCCAAGTCTCTTGAGTGTATCGCTCCCATAAATCTTGCCAAGGGACTCTGTTCCTCTCACTGTGAGAGAGCTAGATGTGTGGTGCATGTATATCATACTGGAAAGGTGGCAGGTGATCTATGTCAAGACCATGCTGAGTGAGCCACTGTATCATCTGTGAATACCACGATCTCGTATCTCCACTCTATGGGAGCTGCCTGGACGCCTCAAAAGCTCTATGTGAGAGTTGATTTGATGGCATATCTCTGATCCTCTGTATGAAGCAGATCATCTGGAAGAGGGCCTCTACTAGCATAGGAGGTGCAGCAAACTCCGTCCAGACAATGTCATGTGGGACGGAGGGTTTGCTGCAGATCATCCGTGAGAGCATGAGAATCTGAGGCCTCTCTATCTGAGACCATGTGGAGGTGGCGAGCCCAGGTGCCCATACTGTTGCAGCATACATCAAAGCAGGGGTGACTAATGTGTCAAACAACCACCCCTTCGTGCGGGGCTCCTGGAAGTGTGCCTGGTGACACTATCTCTCTAGCATGGCCAGAGCTGCATACCCTCGTGTGAGTCTATCCCTGGCTGCCTGTGCCATAGTAAATCTTCCTGGCGGAGTCGTAAATGTAATCCCCAGGTACACACATTAGTCTACCACCTCTACCTATCCTCCTGCTAGTGTGAAGATGGCCTGTTATCGAGAACCGGCCTTGAGGTGTGGAAAATCATGGCCTTGGTTTTCCCAAGGTTCACTAAAAGCCCCCTTTGTGTGCAGAAGTCGTCGAGTGCATGGAGATGGTGCTGTAGTCCCATCTGCGACTCAGAGACCAGAATAATATCATCTGCATATAGCTTAGTGTAGACTGTGGTACGTGAGATGTCTACCCCGTCCCCACCACCGTGACCAACGAAGTCAGCCACCTCATCAATGTATAACCCAAATAGTGTAGGAGAGAGTGGGCATCCTTGCTTCACACCTATGGTGCTAGCAATAACATCAGATAGCCCCCCGGGGCATCGTATGCGCCCAAGGACCTGCTCATATAAAGCATAGATGCCCCAAACCATCTCTGATGGGATCCCCAATGACTATAGGCGCTGGAAGAGTCTCTCTCGTGGCACCGTGTCAAATGCTTTGCGGAAATCCACAAAGCAGCAATATAATCTCTTCTCCCGCGCCCTAGCTTGGTCAATCAGACATCTTAGAGTGAATATATGGTCGGAAACCAGCCTGCCGTGGTGCTCGCATTCCCTCCTTCTTTGCATATGAGCTCAACTCCGCCTCGAGCACTGTGCCATAAAGTTTGTATGACCAATCATGATAGTCGTGTAGTTGCTGGGGTCTAGCATGTCTCCCGCTTTGTGGAGAGGCACGATGGTGTGCATAGTCCACTCAGCTGGTAGGCCCTCCACTAGTGCCCTATTAAAGAGGTGAGCAACAAAGGGTCCGAGTGTGTCAGCTGCATAGATAAGATGCTCACTCTGTATACCTGTGTGGTCAGTCGGTCTCCCATGCTGTAACCGGCAGATAGCTCTCTCTACCATCGAGGCGGTAAAGAAAGTAGAGGTGGTAGGGCGGGACTCCTGTGGCTTTGGTATGGGCGGCTACTGCTGAGGGATATGGTAGAGGCTCTTTGCATATGTGTGCCATGTGTGTGGATCCTTAATCGGGGTACGAGGGCGAGGCTCTCTCATCTTGCGCCATCATGTAGTGGCTGCATCTCTGCTAATGAGAGTAGGTGGTATATATCCCAGTACTTTGCCTCCTCATATGCATGCCTCTTACGGCGTGTGAGGGTCCTCATCTGTCGGCTCGCCTGTCTCTGTGTAATGGTCCCCAGTGCTCTCTGGGCACAGAGATGTCTTTATAGCTCTTTGCACTCATCATCATACCACCGATTCTGGGGCATGCTCCCAGATCTATCTGTGTGTGTAATGTGTGTATGATGGGGGAAGCTGCGGGTGGCGACCGTATGTAGTAGAGATGACAGCTGGGTGGTGAGTGTGTCTAGAGGTGACACGGGATCCATCTGGAGTAGCCCGTCATATACATGATGCTCGTATATGTCTACCAAGTCATGGGTGAAGTAGAAAGTTGTATGCGATGCCTGTGTGGGCTGTGTGCATGCTGGTGTGGAGCTTGCCAGTGACAGTAAGAGGTATGTGTGATCCACACCAATAGGACAGGGGGGGATGGTGAAAGATGTCACTGCCTGTGTGGTCTCCTGAATCCTGCCACTGTCTCATCCCGTTATAAATAACGAGATGGTGTCGCGCTCCCAGCTCAAGTAAGTGATGACTATATCTGGTGTTATTCGGCCACATGTCCTCTGGCACCTTGCAAGCTCCCGTGTCCTCCACCTCTGGTGCTCGAAATCATAAATGTCGCACTGTCGGCTCTGTGTCCGTGCATTGAAGTCCCCCATAAGGAGGACTTCCCCAGGTTGGAGTAGTGTGTGATCTCATCTAAAAGGGCTGCATATGGTGACTCTCCCAATGGCCCTATGTCCTCCTCCTCCCCTCTACTCTCCTCCTCTGCTTTCATGGCATATCTCGATCCTCTAGGAGAGAAGTAACATAGAGCAATGTATAACACCTTGTCTGTCGAGAGCTGCAGTCTGATCCACATGAAGGAAGAAAGTTGTATTAACGTCATCAAAAGGCCAAAATGACCTATGAGACCAAAAGGTTACATCATATCCATGAGGTACATAATCTTGGGTACAAAATAGTAATAAAGAAAGATAACAAAAATGTAGAACTTTAAAATGTGATCTAGTTACATGAGCAGAGAGCTCTCATATCATCCTAATACATCCCTCATGGGCCGCTGTGACATGGTGCTCAAGGTGGTAAAACTGAGCTGGCGCGAGAAGGTCCTACGATGATGGGCGATGATGGCCCGGATCTTCCTGTGGTGGCGTGGCCGTGGGCAAGGGCCATGGGGTCTGGGGTGTCGAGCTTTGCATAACTCAGTGGCTCTGTCGAGTGTCACACGTCTCGGACGAGCTCCTACTAGCTTGTGGTCTGGGTATGATGGGTGGATCGGCCCTCGAAGTGCTGGTATGGAAGAAGTCAGTGAGAGCTATGTGTGCTGGTCCTCGAGCAAGTACAGCTGATCTGGATCTCACTAAGGACTCCCTGTGTCTACGGAGCACTACAAGAAAAAGTCCCATGCATCTCTGTTCCGGGAAGTCCATGATCTTGGAAAGTGGTCCGAACCCAGCTCAGAAGAGGCAGTGGAACCTCCCCCGAATCTCATAGTACATGGGGCATCAGCATATGTAATGGTCCTCTGTCTCGGGCTCTGTGTGACAGAGCTGGCATATCCTATCCTCTGGTGCGGCTGCCCTAGGCCCATATCTGGCAGTCTCTACTCTCAGCTGGTGGGATGAGGTGCGGCTGCCCTAGGCCCATATCTGGCCGATCGCACATCTCACCCCAAAGGATAGGTGTATGTCCATGTAGCGTGGACGGATGATGAACCCATCCTCTGTCAGGCATAGGTGATCTCTGTAGAAGACATTTTTGTCCCCAGTGGACGACTAGGTGAACTCCATGTCCTCTGTCACTATCGGTGCAGCCCCCATCTTTGCCCGCACAATCTCATGTGGCACTGATGGTTTACTCCTAATCATGCGTGAGATCATCGCCACTAGGGGCCTCGCCATCGGCTTCCACCCATCATATACCTCCTCTGTATCTGTCTTGGCCGGCTCTCTCCTCTGTCTCCTCCTATGGTATAAGCTAGGACCCTAGATGGGGGCACCATACAGTAGTGCAGGTGTAACCAGAGTATCAAATAGCCAAAGCTTCGTCTTTGGCTCCTGAAACTGTATCTGTGAGCATTGCCTCTCTAGCGAGCCAAGGGCTGCATATCCCCTCATCAATCTAGCGTCGGCCGCCTCCGCATCGAGAACTGAGGTCCAGCAAAATTGATCCCAACATATACATACGAGGTAACATACTCCACAGGCTCTCCACTGTATGTAAATTGTACTGCAGATCTACTTATCCACTGTGAGGAGGTGTTAAAAATCATGACCTTAGTCTTTCCAAGGTTCACAGTAAGGTCCCAGTCCTCGCAAAAGGCCTGTAATGCATCCAAATGCCTCTGCAGCCCCTCTGGTGAATCAGAAATAAGAACAATATCATCTGCATACAAGAGGATCGTTATCAAGACTCCTGCCAAATGTGCTCCTGGTCCTCCCTGTCTGTCTATGTAATCCGAGATCTCGTCAATGTATAGACCAAATAGAGTAGGAGACAAGGGGCAGCCCTGCTTCACCCCGATAGTGCTATGTATGATCTCTGAGTCACCTCTTGGAGCCCGTGCTCTGCCTGTAGAGTGTAATGATCCCCCACAACATCTCTTCTGGCACTCCCATATCCTGCAGTCTCTTGATCAGTCTGGCCCGTGGGACAATGTCAAAAGCTTTGCGGAAATCCACAAAGCAACAGTATATCCATTGCGCATGAGCTCTCCCCTCCTCAATGATCCCCCGTAGTGTAAAGATATGATCTAGTGTGGAGTGCCCTCTCCTGAAGCCTGCCTGCCCCCGTGCCCTGAGTCTCTGCTCCTCGGACCATCTACTAAGCTCATGGTCCAAAATCGGACCATAAATCTTGGCCAAGGTGTGACCAATCATGATAGTCCTATAGTTGTTGGGGTCCATGGGGTCACCTGCTTTCAAGATAAGTACAATAGTATCCGATGACCAGCTGACGGGGAAGCCTTCACATAAAGCCCTGTTAAACATGTGAACCAGTAAAGGGGCTAGCGTGTCTCTAGCATGGGAGAAATGCTCAGTGAGGAGTCCATCATGATCGTGTGCTCTCCCAGTCTGCATCCTGTCAATAGCATCTCTCACCATGCTGAGGTGAAAGAAGGAAGAGTGTGGGGGATGAGGTTCGGGTGGATGGGGGGGAGGCGGCTGCTTGGGGACATGGTAGAGAAAGAAAGAAAGAAAGGAAGATTTTATTAACGTCTTCCAAAAGACCGAACTCGGCCTATGAGACAAATCAGTGTACCTATGTGGGGTATCCTCTTTCATCCCAACAAAATGAAAAAGTTGTGAACTAAAAAGCTGAATCTGGGTGTGCAATAAGTACAATGAGTGGGGGAGGGAATGGAGCTCTACTACTAGGAGAATGCAAAGCTATATGCATGGAGTATACAATCATGATAGCTCCATCCTGTACCATACTGGGGGTATAAAATGGTATACATCAATGAAGGGGGTGTCCACAGCTCCCTGAACAACATGCCTGGGTCTGCTCTGAAGCAAGCCAGTCGCTCCGCACCCTCTCTGTGAAACTGAGCTCTAATCTCTGTCATCTCTCTCTGGTATAGGCGTGGTGTCCGAAAGCCAGGTGTCCTCGGTCTCCTGCGGGCTTTGAGTGTCTCTGCTCTCTAGAGAGTAATTCCCTGCTGTGTAGGGGCTGGGAGGGGTGGATCTCTGAAAAAATGTAGTAATCTGTGTCTGTCGTCCCCCCTTTGGAGCCGTCTGAGCCTGTAATGATCTCTCTATGACGCTGTATGTCTAGGATGAATCTCCCCAGTATGCACTGGTCTGCTGCCTCAAATAGCTGGCGTAAGGAACGTGGCTCTCTGAATAAAATGGGATATCTCTCTCTAATGGCTATATATGCTCTGCATCTGCATACATAATGCTCCTCACTCTCCACCTCCTCTCTTACAATCTGCATACCCTCTCCTCTCGGGGGATCCGTGCCGCTCTACCAATCTCGATCTCCAATCGATGTGATGAGACTCTAAGCTGACCAATAGCTACTCGGGAGCCGTGTGGTAAAAAGCCCTCCATGTATCTAGGCCTCTCTATAAATCCATCATCAGTGATACTCATGAAGTGATCTCTGAGAGAGGTGGCATAGGTGTGCCAAGTGCTAGGTGAAGTAATCTGAGTTGGAAGGCGATGATCCTGGAAGATCCTCCAGGCCTCCTTACAGTCCCTTCCAAAAAACAGCTGGTATAGCTCCTGCTCAAGCCTTGCTAGGTAGTCTCTCTTCTTTCTCCGTGTGAGAGGTCGATAGATCACTCGCGCCTGCTGGTGAGTGGTGGATCCTAGTGCCTTCTCCCGATGTAGACGGGCTCGGGTATCACAACATTCCTCGTTGTACCAGCTATTCTGTGGGACAGTCCCTTTTGGTGATGTAGGGGTGTCTCTGGAGTGTGGGAAGGCGGCTGCAGCGGACGTATGGAGGGTGGCTGAGAGGTGTGTAGTAAGCTCATCAAGTGGGATGTGGGGGTCGAGGTCGGAGAGGATGCGGTAGACGTGATCAGAATAGATGGAAGAGGTCTCGGACAGTGATGGGGCAAAGCAGGTGGTTGAATGGTGTATCGGCATGTGAGTGAGAAGGCCAGGTATGCATGGTAGGCTGCAACACCGATGGGGCGAGCAGAGATGGTAAACTCCGAAATGAGTGGGATCAAATGATGGATGGAGCACTACTGCTAGAGGCTCAGTATGCAACCTATATGCGCACACACACACACACACACACACACAGAGAGAGAGAGAGAGAAATGAAATGTTATATTAACGTCTTCAAAAGGCCAAAGTGACCTATGAGGCCAAAGTTACAACCATGTGACATCTGATACACTGTCTGTCTGGAAAAGAAAAGAAAGAACTGAATGTAAGTATCTAGCCCTACAATACATCAGTAGGGAGCATCCGGAAGCAGCAACTAGGGAGAGTGGGAAGCTAATGCTACTAGTCAAAATGGGGTACATGAGTACATGGATACATGAATACATGAATATGGGGGAGTACAAAAGTGACAGTGAGTACAACAGTCTCTTTTTTCCTAGGAAGAGAGAAGAGAAAGGGAGAACTTCGTTCAGCGTGAGAGAGAATTTCATCTCTCGAGAAGAAGTGTAATGAAATCACCGGTGGGCGCTCAAGAAAAACATGCCCATCAGCTCTTGGCCAGACTTCTTTCAAAGAGATCCTCTCCAGGCAGCTCAAGCACACCTCGGAAGCGGATGGGCATGGTCTCCAAGCAACAGCCGTGCACCAGTTTTGTACTTAGACATTGCCAAGAAACCTACAGCAGCTCTACACAATGCTCTCTACTGAGCCTTTCCATCAGCATGCAGCTGGTCAAGCGCTTCAAGTGTGCTTTGCAACCGATGACTCTCCATCACCAGCGGTGGAATCACCAATGTGAACAGGAGCTGCCCGTTTGTGGGTGAGGGTTTGGTGACAGCTGTGAAGTTGTCGAGCATAATGCCTGGGCCACCACCACAAGAGGCGGAGAAGGGGGGGGGGGGTGCAGGGAGTATGAAAGTGTTGTTGAAAAGAATGGAAAGGCCACCTGAAGGTGGGCGAGCGCAAATTGGTTTGAGGGAGGCGAGTAGGAAAAGTCACATGGGGGGGCGAGCATTAAGATTTGGGCCGTCAGCAGGCATCGCGGCTGTGAGGCCAGGGGCATGTGGTTGCTGTTTGGGGCTAGTATGAAAGGAGATCATTGGGAGGGGAGGTGAGTAGGATGAATTGGCCGAGGCAGTCAAGTGGTCCAACAAGAGGCGAATAGGAGAAGAGGGGAGGTGAGGAGGATGGGAGAAGGGGCGAGCATTATTATTTTTTTGGTTCCAAAAAATCGGAAGAGGGGAGACGATCAGAAAAAAAGGGGCGAGCAGGGGGGTTGTTGCGGGTATGAAAGAGCTTGAAAAGTGAAGGGGGGGGGGGGGGGGGGGGGTATGAAAAAAACAGTATGAACGTTTTGTGACAAAAAAAAAAACTGAAAGGGTGAATGGCTGCCCAAAAAAAAAACTGAAAGAGCAAATTCACCTTGGGCTAGTATGTAATTGGTCTGTGCACCTGAGGGGGCGAGCATGAAATTGTAGGTTCGATTATGAAACAAAGGGGCGAGTATGAAATCGTCGGGAAGAAGCAAGTATGAAAGGGCATGGGGGAGGCAAGTATGTAAAAGGGGAAGGCGAGTATGAAAAGAGGCATGGTAGAGAAAAGGTGGAATTGGCCGCGTGCCGTGGAGGCGCCCAGCTTGAGACAACCCGTTCTGTATTCACATCCCTGGAGGAGCACTGAGCAGAGAGTGGAGTATAGATACCATGCCTGCACCTTCTTTTGGTCTCAGGCGGGGAATGGAGTCTCCTGAGATTTCTTCACCACCACTGGGTCCCACTTCCATGGCGAGGGCATTTGGTCCTTGAAAAGACCAGATGGGTCGATTGTGGCCAGTCACCTAGAGATTCGGGACATCGCCTCAGAGTATTACCACACCCTGCTCTCTATTGACCCAGATTCCCCTCAGCGTGAGGGGGCCTGTCAGAGTGTCTGGCATCACATTCAGCCTCGCTTTCAGATTCCCTCCAGATATCATTGGCTCTCCCTTTCTCCTCGCATGAGCTTCTGCTTGCCCCTATGGCACTCTCTCGCAGGGAAGTGTCTCAGGGAGGACAGACTCTCAGTTTCTCTCTTCATGCAGCATTGGGACCTTATGAAGGCTGGCCTTGAGGCATTTTTCAATGAGGTTATGCAGTTTGGATCCCTTTTGGAGTGCATGGTGGAGCGTCTTATCTGCCTCATTCTGAAGGAGAGAGGTAACAGACTTGAGATTTGCCAGTGGAGACCTATCAGCTTCTTAGGGACGGCTTATAAGATCCTCACTAAGGCATTCAGTCATCACCTTCAACCACACCTCTCCAATCTGATCCACTCAACACAGACAGGCTTTATCCAGGATAAGAGCATCTTGGATAATATCTTCACTATTCAGGAGGCCATCGCAATAGCAGGGATGCGGAAAAAGGACCTTGCAATGCTCCCTCTCGACTTTGAGAATGCATATGCCAGAGTGGATTGGGTCTTCTTGGATCTGCCTGGGATTCTCACCAGCTCCTTGATTCTAAGCTCGCCGATGACACTGCTACATACCTGGAGGGTTTGAAAGGTAACCTTCGCATTTTGCAGCAGTGACAGAGGATTTTGCCTCATCTCAGGAGATTGGATCAAGTGGCACAAGTGTGGTTTTTGGGTCAGCAGGGCACCCATCCTGACTTGAGGCCAGTTGACGGTGTGCAGTGGATCCCCTCCAGACAGCTCAGTTCGCTAGTTCAAGTGGGACTTGACATCATGGTGGAGCAGTAGATTGGCCCCCTCCTCCTGAGCGTTTGGAGGAAACTGGAGCATAGCCTGCCTCTCCCTCGCTTACGGGGCCGCAGTGGCGAATCAGGTCCTCCTCCCCACCATGTAGTACATCACCTCGTGTTGGGCCTTCCATTGTTCTTGCATTAGATCTAGAACTTTCTCTAGTCAGGAACTGGCAAGGCCCAATGTGGCCTGGCATGGTGTATGTGTTCAGTCTTTGGAGCAGGGCAGCATTGACCTCGTCGACACTGTAGTACGGAGCAGAGCCCTACTGGGCATTGACCTCGGACACTGTAGTAGAGAGCAGAGCCCTTCTGGGCAAGTTGATAGTTTGTGGCATAGTCACAGGGGACGCAAGGGACGGGAGGATGGGACGTGGGGACACCATGTCGGGAATTGGTAGGAACGGGGATGGTCGGACGTCCCCCCTAGAGGCGTCCCTCACAAGGGACGGGGGAACGGGGACGGATCTGGGCAGGGATGGTGTGGGGGACGGATCCTGCGGGGGATGGTCAATTGTCCGTTGCGCAGTCTAACTGTAAATTGTATGACCGTTTTATGACTGTTGGGGGATGCCGTCTTGGGGGCCTTTTTGGGCCATTTTGGCCCAGTCACAAGGGCCATAGTGGCCCTCTTGGCCCTCCTTTTGGGCCTCCTGCCTTGCCTCTTCGAGTCTTCAAGATTCTTGCCTCTCCCTCTTGCCTATCTATATAAGAACAAGCGCACGCACACCTTCAAGCCTTCAAGCCTCTAGAGTCAAGGATGTTCAAGTCTCATTGCTCATTGCTCAAGCTTCAAGCCACACGCACACACAATCACTCTCTCCCTCAAGCCTCTTCCAACTTCCAAGCCTCTCACACAAGCACTCTCTGTGACCCCTTCAGTCCAACATGGACAGCTTGCAGGAAACAAGGACTAAGATGAGGAGGACAGGAAAGACAGCTTGATTTGGGCAAGCACAGAGAAGATTGGTGAAGCCCATATCAAAACATGCTTGACCACCATGAGAGAAGTATGCAAAATGCAGGATACGGACATTGAGCACCTACAAAAGAAGCTTGGGGAGAACAAGGATAGTGATGACCTTATGCCTGGGTTGCGTGCCTCCATGCAAGAGGAGATGGATAGGTGGAAGGCAGACATGCAGGTATACATGGAAACTCAGCTAAGCAAGATGCAGGAGGAAATGGTCCAAATGTTGGACGCAAAAACCAGCCACCATACCTCACTAATCACGGAGTTGGAGGCCCAAGTCGCCACCCTTAAAGTGGAAAACGAGACCTTGAGGGCACGTACTCAATTCGAAGAAGGAGAAATTCAACCATCCCTATCCCTCAATGATGAGCTGAATACACTTAGAGAGCAAATGAAGACCCTCCAGGAACAAGAGGAGACGAAGGCAAACGAGGCAACCACATGGGCCAAGATGATTAAGAAGACACAGAAACAAGTGGAAGAAGTGGGCAGCTGGATTGAGGTTTCCAAGAAGCAATGGAACCCACCATCATCCCCAAACATCATCAATGACACACTCGAAAAGGAGAAAAGAAGGAAGATCAAGGCATTGAACGTGAGAGTGGTGGGATGGAAGGAAGGGGCCTCGCCGAAAGAAGACGCCATAGCACTATGCAGAAAGATGGAAATCCCTGATACCCCCTTCGTCGAGGCATGCAGGGTGGGCAAAGACACCACCAAGGAACACGCAATCATCCTCAAGTTTGCGGGATTGGAGGCGAGGCAAGCATTCCTTACCAAAAGGTGGGCACTAAAAGGAGAAAAGACTTACCTCGAAGACGATCTCTCTCTAGCACATGTGGCACACGAGAGGGAGTGCATGCCACGCATCTTCAGACTCGGATGCACGGAAGGTAGGGAAATGGGTAGTATACAGAGATGGGAGGGTGATCATCACCGAGCAACGTGCCCAATGACGGTGCGAGACCTATGAGACCAAGCTAGAGATTGCGGTTTGGAACTGCACTGGTGCCTTGAGGACAGATGCAGGTCTGTTTGAGGAGACATTTTGAGGGAGAGACTTGGTCTTATCCACAGAGACACATCAGTGCCAAGGGAGTCGGCTTCCAAAGGTGAGGATACAGATGGGAGTCTTTTCACCACCCACAGTCACGCATAGTAGGGGGTACCCTGGGATTGGGGGGTGGCTCTACTATATAGGCAGGAGCTTCAACATGTGATACAGGTGGTCGGGTGGGATGAGGCTGCACGGTTTTTGTGGGTGAGGATCCAGAGTCCAGACAGAGGCCCGGGACATCTACTTTGCACTGTGTTACTTTGCACCCTCCACTTCTAAGTATGCCACCCATGGAGAATCCCCGTACCTACCCCTTCATGATGACATTATGAAGTTTTCCAGTCTAGGGGACATCCTCCTGGATGGAGACTTCAATGCCCGCACCGCATGTGCACAAGTACCCTTCTTTTAGACACATGATCCCACGTATTAGGAGATTGACATGGTGGGTACGGATCTAGAGCGGACATCACAGGATACAGCAGCCCACACAGACTATGGAGAGTATCTCTTAGCCCTCGGCAAGGCCCATAGGCTTTTATAATGTCCTAGCCAGATGGCCTGGATCCAACTCCTTCACCTCCTACCCCTTCGGACATGGAGCCAGTACAGTGGACTATCTAGTGGGATCCCTCTCTGATCCCACTCATTCCAGAGTTTACCATCTTGCCTTGCCCCATCAGTGTTGCAATGGACCATGCATACCTGCCCTTGTCCCTCACATGCCGATACACCACCCAACCACCTGCTTTGCCCCATCACCGCCACCCAAGATACCACTTCACTAGAGAGACCTCTTCCATCTATTGTGATCATGTCTACCGCATCCTCTCCGACCTCGACCCCCACATCCCACTTGATGAGCTTACCACAAAGCTCGCAGCCACCCTTCATACGTCTGCTGCAATCGCCTTCCCGCACTCCAGAGCCACCCCTACATCACAAGGAGGGACTATCCCACGGAATGGCTGGTACGACGAGGAATGTCGTGATACCCGGGCCCGTCTACGTCGGGAGGTGGCGCTAGGATCCACCACTCACCAGCAGACACAAGTGATCTTCCGACGTCTCACACAGAGGAAGAAGAGAGCCTACCTAGCCAGGCTTGAACAGGAGCTATACTAGCTATTTCTTGGGAGGGACTGTAAGGAGGCCCGGAGGATCTTCCAAGATCATCGCCTACTGACATTGATTGCTTCACCCGGCACCTGGCACCTATGCTACCTCTCTCTACCATGCCCCCGAGCAACCACCTCTCCCCCATCGACCCGAACCCAATCCCCCACACTCTTCCTTCTTTCACTTGAGCATGGTGAGAGATGCTATTGACAGGATGCAGAGTGGGAGAGCATAGGATCATGATGGACTCCTCACCGAGCATTTCTCTCATGCTAGGGACACGCTAGCCCCTTTACTGGTTCACATGTTTAACAGGGCTCTATGTGAGGGCTTCCCCACCAGCTGATCATCCAATACTATTGTACCTATATTGAAAGTAGGTGGCCCCATGGACCCCAGCAACTACAAGACTCATGATTGGTCACACCAGCTGATCATCCAATACTATTGTACCTATATGACCCCATGGACCCCAGCAACTACAAGACTCATGATTGGTCACACCTTGGCCAAGATTTATGGTTCGATTTTGGAGCATGAGCTTAGTAGATGGTCTGAGGAGCAGAGACTCAAAGGACCAGGGCAAGCAGGCTTCCGTAGAGGACACTCCATACTAGATCATATCTTTACACTACAGGGGATCATTGAGGAGGGGAGAGCTCATGGGCATTGGATATATTGCTGCGTTGTGAATTTCCGCAAGGCTTTTGATACCGTCCCATGGGCCAAACTGATGAGGAGACTGCAGGATATGGGAGTGCCGGCAGAGATGCTTTGGGGGATCATTGCACTCTATGAGTCAGTCACTTCACAGGCAGAGTATGGGCTCCAAGAGGTGACTCAGAGATCATACATAGCTCTATCAGGGTGAAGCAGGGCTGCCCCTTGTCTCTTACTCTATTTGGTCTATACATTGACGAGATCTCGGATTACATAGACAAACAGGGAGGATGAAGAGCACATTTAGCAGGAGTCGTGATACCGATCCTCTTGTATGCAGATAATATTGTTCTTATTTCGGATTCACCAGAGGAGCTGCAGAGGCATTTGGATGCATTACGAGCCTTTTGTGAGGACGGGGACCTCACTGTGAACCTTGGAAAGACCAAGGTCATGATCTTTAACTCCTCCCCACAGTGGATAAGTAGATCTGCAGTACAATTTACATACAGTGGAGAGCTTGTGGAGTATGTTACCTCATATGTGTACCTTGGGATCACTTTGGGTGGACCTCAGTTCTCGATGCAGAAGGCGGCCGAAGCTGGATTGATGAGGGGATATGCAGCCCTTGACTCGCTAGAGAGGCAATGCTCACAAGTACAGTTTTAGGAGCCAAGGACGAAGCTTTCGCTATTTGATACTCTAGTTACACCTGCACTACTATATGGTGCCCCCATCTGGGTCCGAGCTTATACCACAAGAGGAGATAGAGCAGAGAGCCCGTCGAGACAGATATAGAGGAGGTATATGATGGGTAGAACCCGATGGAGAGGCCCCTAGTGGCGATGATCTCGCGCATGATTAGGAGTAAGCCATCAGTGCCACATGAGATTGTGCAGGCAGAGATGGGGGCTGCAGTCCTCGAGACAGCTGACACTTGAGGGAGATACAGAGTGCTAGTATGCACAGGTAGGCACTTGGTTTGGCATGCACGGCATACAAATGGAGGCACTCCCCCCGTTCTAGTACAGCATAGGGACCCCGTCTTTTGCTCTCAGTTGCACAGAGCAGAGCGGAACAGGGTTATCAAGAAGGACACTCAAAGGACATGGAGTTCACATAGTCGTCCACTGGGGACGAACATGGCCTTCTACAGAGATAACCTCCTACACCTGACAAATGATGGCTTCATCATCCGCCCACTCTACAAGGACACACACCTATCTTTTGGGGTGAGATGTGCAATCGGCCAAATCCGCACCTTGTCCCACTAGCTAAGAGTGGAGACTGACAGATATGGGCCGAGGGCGGCCGCATGAGAGGACAGGATATGCCAGCTCTGTCACAGAGCCCGAGACAGAGGATCACTACATATGCTGATGCCCTGTATACTATGAGATTTGGGGGAGGTTCCACTGCCGCTTCCGAGCTGGGTTCGGACCACTTTCCAGGATCATGGACTTCCCAGATCAATGATGCGCGGGACTTTTTCCTCTAGATCTCCACAGACACAGGGAGTCCTTAGTGAGATCCAGTTCAGTTGTACTTGCTCGAGGACCAGCTCAGAGAGCTCTCACCAACTTCTGCCAGACCAGCACTCCGAGGGCCAATCCACCCACCATACCCGGACCACAGGCTAGTGCAAGAGCTCGGCCGAGAGGTGTGACACTTGACAGAGCCAGAGTTATGCAGAGCTCGACACCCCAGACCCCATGGCCCTCGCCCACGGCGACGCCACCATAGGAGGATCCGGAACATCATCTCCCATCATCGTAGGACCTTCTCGCGCCGGCTTAGTTTTACCACCTTGAGCACCATGTCACAGCGGCCCATGAGGGATGTATTAGGGTGATATGAGAGCTCTCTGCTCGTGTACCTAGATCAGATTTTATAGTTCTAGATTTTTGTTATCTTTCTTTATTACTATTTTGTACCCAGGATGATGTACCTCATGGATATGATATAACCTTTTGGTCTCATAGGTCATTTTGGTCTTTTGAAGAGGTTAATACAACTTTCTTTCTTTCTCCCTCAAGCCTCTTCCAACTTCCAAGTCTCAAGGAGTCCAGCCACAAGACTCACACTCTCTCCCTCTCTCAAGCTATCAACTTTCAAGTGACAAGTCATCTTCAAATTATGGCATCCTCCTCATGTGCCGGGGCTTCCCATAGAAGGATGACAGGATGGACATGGTGGGAGGAGGTTAAATACACCCCATCCGCTCATGGAGGCAGTTCTCTGCCATGGGCATGCAAGCTTTGCCCGTAGCGGCGAACGGGTGGCGCCAACAAAGTGCGAGTCCACCTCTTGCATAAGAGTGGGCATGAGGTGCAGTTTTGCACGAATGTCACGTCCGAAAAGAGACTGGAACTTCTCGACAAGCTTGCCGTCTACGAGGCGGTCGAAGCGGCAAGG
The DNA here is from genome assembly GCF_041138505.1 of Cibotium barometz. Lineage (NCBI taxonomy): Eukaryota > Viridiplantae > Streptophyta > Polypodiopsida > Cyatheales > Cibotiaceae > Cibotium > Cibotium barometz. The sequence continues at coordinate 15,776,532 of NC_141048.1, forward strand.
ACACCACGAGTAGCCATGGATCTCGTGAGGATGGGGAGAGGAACTCAAGCCTCTACGATGGAGTCATGTGGTGGATCGGGCCGATCGGCATCATACACGCCATCACCTTCACCATTGAGTCGGAATGTTGCTCCAGCCATCAAGCCAGCACCCTCCATCTCCACGGCTCTCAACCCTTACGCGGCCCACGGCGACAATCTACAATTGGGGAGAATTGGAATCCCAAGTTGAAGGAGGAGGTGGATATGGCGGTGACCCGCTTCTTCTTCCACGACCACATTGCCTTTCAAGTGGCTAGGTAAGTGCGATCGCCGATTCATCATTCATGTTTTCATCATACTAGTCCCCTTCTCATTAGTAAATTGCTTTCTTGAATAGGTCGGAATACTTCAAGGCCATGGTTAGGAAGATTGGGGAGTATGGCTCAACCTATATGCACTAGTAGCATTAGCTTCCCACTCTCCCTAGTTGCTGCTTCCGGATGCCCCTACATATATGTATTGTGGGGCTAGATACTTACCTTCAGTTCTTTCTTTTCTTTTCCAGACAGTGTATTAGATGTCACATGGTTGTAACTTTGGTTCATAGGTCACTTTGGCCTTTTGAAGACGTTAATATAACATTTCATTTCATTTCATTTCTCTCCTCAAATATTCCAACACCCAGTTTGCCTACAACTTCCTCATGTTGGGCCGGCTAAAGGATTGTAGTGTTGCTTTGAGGGGGCTTTTCCTTAGTGACGAGTTTGTCGACATGCAAGAGTCCCATACAAACATCTGTCGAGAGTGTAGGTTACGGGCGGATGACGCCTCTCGGTGGGAGAGTGAAGACCACGGATGCCATTGAGGATTGTAGACGCTATGCAACCATGCATAGGCAAGGTCTACAAGGCCATGGATCGCATGATAGAGAAGTTGGACTTCGTGCCCGACGAAGACAAATACAAGGAGATCCATGCCTTGTGTCTAGGAAGGTGGAATTCCTACTACTCTCCATTGCATGCAGCAGCTTATGTGGTGGACCCACAACTCCAAGGCAACAAGCAAGGCGACTGGGAGGTGAGCATTGGGTGGAGGATCATCTTGGACCTAGTAAAGGTGGAATTCCTACTACTCTCCATTGCATGCAGCAGCTTATGTGGTGGACCTAGAATTCCAAGGCAACAAGCAAGAGAGCGATCGGGAGGTGAGCACTAGATGGAGGATCATTTTGTGCCTGATGCATTGGTTAGGCACAAGATTAGGGACCAGCTTTCCATGTACAGGTCATTTCATGGCTCCTATGGTTGTCATGATGCATAGATCGACCGCTCTGAAGTTGGTGCCGCTCTATGGTGGGAGGACTCTGGTTCGGATGGACCGGAGCTACAGCAATTGGCCATTTGCATACTTAGCCAGCAGGCCGTCAACTCCTCTTGCTTGGAGCAACTTTGGAGCACCTATAACCACATTGCCTCTAGGAAGAGGAACCGACTCGGGGTAGAGCGTGCCAATGACCTTGTCTTCGTCAGCGTGAACTTACGAATGCTTTGCAAGAGCATGACCAAGAAGGCAGATCCCTTCACCGAGTGGGAGATGAGTCAACAAGAAGAGCAACAAGAGGATGAGGTGCAGCAGTAGCATGCCACTGAGGATGAGCTTGATGTTCCTTTGGCACAAGCTACCCATGACCATGAGGCGAGCACTTCACATGGATGATCATTCAAGGATCATGAGTCATGGGCCTTACTACTTAGCTCTAGGCTTTAGCACTTTTGAGTCTTTTCATGCTTTAGCCTTTTTTGTCCTTCCATGTATTGTGCCTTCTTAAGTCTTAGTCCTGACTCGAGTCATTTTGTATCTACTTAATTCAATCAACTGTCAACGCCTTCACTCTTTGATCGGCGTATTTTGTTAATATGACTCAAAAGGTTACCATTTTAGTGTAAATTTGTGCTCATTTTGATGTACTTCCAAAGTAGAGTAAGTGTAGAGTAGAAAAACTTTTTTTTTAAAAGTATTTTGATGTACTTCCAAAGTAGAGTAAGTTTAGAGTAGAAAAACTTTTTTTTTAAAAGTATTTTTAAGTGCCGTTCCCTCCCCTGTCCCTGTTCCCTACTTATGGCCATCCCCTGTCCCGTTCCCGTCCCCGTCCCCCATCACTTGTGGCTATGGTTTGTGGTCTCCAGCCTGGGGCAAATCCTTCAGAGGAGTTTCTCTTGAGCTGCATTTCATCTCGGCTCCCATCCCAAGGTGGCTCCTGGACTACTGTTTTGATGTTTCATTTCTGCGGCCCCCTTGAGAGTTAAACACTTCCTTTGCTGACAGATTTGCTGCCATCCTCCTCTGCACTTCATTCTCCAAGACCAGGGTTCCCCTCTTAATTCTCGGCTTGGTGGGAGGGTGGTCCCCACGAAAGCCTCACCTGCTCATGGCAGTTCTTCGATGGCACTATCCTCACTCCCTTCCAGAGAGTCCGGACTGTGGGCCTACCGGGGCAGAAGTGCCACATCAATCCTCCCCCTCCTGACCTCATGGGCATGGTATCTTGGCACTTGTGGCTTTGGGAGAAGAGACACTGGGGATGCTGTCCAGTGGGACCCCTGTGAGTGGAGCTGGCACCCCCATCTCCTTCTTTGAGTGCTCAGCTACACTGGGGCGTCAAATCCTTCTATAGCAGATCGATGGCACCCCTGCCACCTACCCTGACTGGCAGGCTCAGGGGATCCCAACCACCTTCCTCCAGGATTTCTGACAGTGCTGCTTCCGCCCCCACAAGATTTCAGAAATCTTGTGGTTGCTGGCTCACTGAAGCCTTGCAGTGGCACTCAGCTAGCCATCTGGGGACGGCCTACAGTTTGCGGCCCCGATGCACTAAAGCAGCATTGACTGTGGGATTGGCCAGCAGGTTTGGGTGGTGCGTTCTCCGCGTCTTCACCTCCGACCTCCACCTTGCCCGCACTGTTACCTGGGGGGAAGTTGCCTGTTGGCAAGCGTAGGCCTGGCCCCACACTCTCTTATTAGACAGAGGAGGCCTAGCTCTCATGCTCTCTCACCGCTGCATCTGAGCGGCTTCAGTGGCCACAGCCCGGCCACAGCTCTCGTGAGCTCCACCAAACAGATTAAAAAGGCGGAGATGGGGGTGCCAGCAATGATCTTACTATGTAATGAAGTGCACATCCTCTATGTTTGCACAGAGGGTTCAAAGGCAAAAGGTGTTAATTATTCTGTGACCATATCAAAATTTCCTAGGTGTACTCATGAGGATTTTGTGGTCCATGAAAACAAAGGGGGGCCATATATACCTTGCAAGCATATATACTTTGTTTTCTTGCGGGTGTTGGGCTTGAATAGCAAAGCCCATGAGTTCATGCACGACCAGGCAACACTAACTAAGGTGGAGCTTTACCAAGCTTTGTCAGGGCACACATATCATGTTAATCTTCAAGTGTAATGCAGGCCCATTGTTTGGAGTTGTGTTGGATAGGGTTGATGATCCCACCAAGGTCTGCTGATTCGGACTTTGCCTTGAAGGCAAAGCAGGCCAAGCATTCTTATTCTACGATCCTTGTAGTTTCGTGCTTGAAAGGAAGTAAAACCTTTGATTGAAACATTTCTTGTGACTATGATTAAGGATCTCCTTACTAAAGGTCTGTATTCAAAGGTCATTAGAGAGTGTAAGTGAATGCAAAGGGGTTGAAAGGTGAGAATCTATTGACGTAATCATTTTGTCATGAGGTTGAAGTAAGTGGCCAAAGTGGGTGGTCTGATGGGGTGGGCACATGGTGTGAGGGAGAGAATCAAGAAGAGAAGTGGATTCAGATGTGTCTTGCATAATATAAATAGTATCTTTTGTATTAGTATGAAAGTATCAGCCTTGGGAATGCTTTAGACTAAGTTGGAGCTGAATTTGAGCTCATTGTTGATATACAGGTCGTGAAGAATGAAGTTGGAGATCACTTTATTACCATAAAGAAACATGAGCTGACTAATATCCCCTTTCCGGTTGACTATCAGTTGTATTCGAGTTCTGAAGATGCTGAGTGCTTTGTCACCACAAGTCTCCTAAAGAACAGTCAAAAAAGACTTGAAGTGATCACAAAAGCAAGACTACGTGAAGCCGAGATTTTGAAATCCCTTAAACAAGAGGTGTACTGTCTCTTAGAACAGATCCGAACAACTGGCCAGGCAGTGGCAGCAATAGACGTTCTTGCCACGTTTGCAGGTGAAGATAATGCTGTGTCCCCTTTTAGTTAATCCTTAAGCACTTTCCTTTGAAGATATTTTCTTGTTCATAAATGACTTTATAGGGTGATTCACTTGCAAATAATATGTTTTAAGAGGTTTAATCTGTCTTATTCTTTTACAGAGGTAAGTGCTTTGAGAGAATACTGCAAGCCATTTATCATTGAAGATAGCCGTGAAATCACAGTTGTGGAGGGACGGCACCCTGTAGCTGAACTATTCTCTCCAGAAAGACGGCATTTCAATCCGAACTCGTTGTATATGGGCTACCAATCAGAAGAGAGCCAACAGCGCCAACATAAATGGGAGCTATACTACCACCTTGATGAGTTCAAGGTTTTTCTGCCTGAAGAATGCTGGCCCCGCCCTGATGTTCTCATTTTGACAGGACCTCCTGCCAGTGGAAAAAGTTGCTATTTGAGGCAGGTGGGTCTCATACAGATTCTTGCACAAATAGGAAGCTATGTTCCAGCAGAAGAAGCCAAGCTTAGCATAGCAGATGCTATCTACATGAAGATGGATGCCCCTGATGATCCCTTTACAGGCCTGAGCAGTTTTGAGCTCGATATGATGGAGTGTGCTACTATTCTTAAGAATGCAACAAGCCAGTCACTTTTATTGTTGGATGGAGTTGCAAGGAGTACTCCCTCACGTGAAGGTGGTGCAATCACAAGGGCAATGATTGAATTTTTGGCACAAAATATCAGAGCGCGAACGTTATTGACCACACAGAGTGGCAACCTGTCTCATTTAGAAAAAGAGTTCGTCAACATATCCAACTTTCATTGCAGGGACAGTGTTGACTTAAAGTTTCCGCACAGTGTTAAACCAGGTTTCTTCAACCAGTCATCAGCTGTCGCCATTAGCAAAGCCGCTGGGATTCCTGAGTGGGTTTCCTGCAGAGCTGCTGAGTTAATCTCCCAGGATGATACCACAGGAGAGGAAGCTCTCCAGGTAGAACAGTCATCTCCTCAAGAGGATTCAAGTATGTTGGGGGGGTATTGTCCGCCGTCAGCTGTGCAGCTTGAAAGACCAACAATATTATCTAATCAAATAGAGGGAATTGATGCAGTTGTACAAAGTCCTGTACCAAGTGTGGAATGTGTTTTTAAAGTGGAGCAAGGAACCCTTCAGGATCTTCAAACACAAGACTCGGGGCCTTTGAAGACTTCAGAAGATGTCTGGCAGAACATGTTGCAAGTGTTGCAGGATTACCCAGCAACTCATGCGCTCACAAAACAAAAGGTTAGTTTCCAGTACCTCATTTGGCATCTATCATTTTAAGTGGCACAGGTATGATTGGTGTGTCTCATAGCTTCTTTTAAGTATCGTTTGTTCTTTTCTTGAGCAAGCACATATGTTGCATTCTAGCTGAATGCACTCATAGGGGTGTATTAGTCAGTAATTTAGTTATAAAGCATGGAAAGACTTTGAGGCCCTCATTCTTCATAGCTGTCCATATCATCTATGGAAATAGCATTTAAAACACCATAGACCAAGCATGGCCCACTCAATCTCTGCCCAAGACCTCATTGGAAGGTGGCTGCTTGCTAGCAATCATAAGAGTAATAGCTTTTCTGGAATGTTTTACGCCCCCCGCCCACCCCCCCCCCCCCCCCCCCCCCAAAAAAATGCATGACAATCCGGCTCTGCCACCCTTGATGGATGGTGCTCCTGATTTCATAGCTGAAGTTTTACCTTAATGGAGATTTGTTCTGGTAGTAGGGAGGGATACACGCGACCTTTGGAGTTCACCAATCAGATTCCACTCCAAGTTGTGGTATCTATGGGTGGCCTTTTCAAACGGAAAATACCCATAAGAGGTGGCCTTCAATTTTCTGTTGGGCTTTCCGTGACACATTTTGTTGGGAAAGAAGGGGGGGGGGGGGGGGGGGGGTAAGAGAGAGATACATGGAGACCAGTTAAGGCCATCAACATGCTGCCGCACAGATAGTGGACAACATATATTGTTATGCACTCGCTTCAAGGGAGGAGCGAGTGTGTCTAGGTGGGCCACAAACAAACTGTCAGACAATCTTCTAGGTCGGAAGGGTTTGTTCTTTTAGTGGCATCATAGAGATCAGGCACCCAGTTGCATGTGATAAAAGTCTAAAGAAATGTATGAAGATTGAGTATCTAATCTAGAAGCTCATTCTTATTAGGACCTTGTATGCAGGGAGCTCTGGTGTCTGTTCAAAAGTTCTCGGAGGTTTCTCATGTGCACATGAGTACGTCGGCTTTATTCATAAAAAAGTTCCTTCAACATGAGCATGCTACTGCCCTGGAGAACGCGTTTTTGATAGTTTTGCAGACACCTATTCAGCTCAAAATAACGATTGCAATGGAGGAAAAGCATAGGTGACCATATAGCAGAGTTGTCTTTTTGTGTTTATGAAGTGTACAATAAATTCTAGGAAGATCACAATAAACATTCTTTGATAGGTATTGGAACTGCCATAGATTCTTCTATAATCTGTAGAAACCCTGGTGGCACCCCATGGTTTTTCCATGTAAAGCATTGCTCATAAATCTCATCCATCAATTCTGATTTTGTAAAATGCCCCTCTATGGGAGGGGCACGAGGGCATCTCACTATCACATCTGGAAATTCAGATACCAAAGTGAGTTCATTGTATACCAACACGTGCTCATAGACCTTTCTTTGTATAGAAAGACATTAGCACTCTTTGTACAAACTACAAAATTATAACGAATGTGATCATTTGTAGCTCACAATGCAGCAAAATGCATGTTTCAAAAATACTTCTCTTAGGAACTTTATCAAGTGATGTTGTCGGGAGTGGTCTTGTTATTCTATCAGTGCTTTGCTCCTTACCAAGAGAATAATATTTTTTCTCATGACTACTGACAATGGAGATGCTAAAAGATAAAGTGAAGTTGAGAAGTTCATTGGACCATTAAAAATTCCAGCAACAACCCCTTAGTCATAGGTTGGGAGTCATGATATCTATGATGTCATGATAGCTCTTCATGGTCCATTGAGCTTGGTATCCTTTTCAGCCTGCATATGGTAAAGGACTTCCTGCCTTTCTAATTTTTTGGCACATGTCTTTTCCTATCAACAAGGAAAGCATGGGTTAATCTACATCCATGACTGCGTGTTTGTTGCCATTGCCTCGTCCATGGTGTAGGCACTCCATCTAGAAGCACTCCGTGGACCACACCTTTTTTGGCGCCAACATTTCTACTCATTTTGTTTATATAATGTTTACTTGCAAGTTCATTTGTTCTTATACATGATCTTGGCCTTTTGGAAACATGATCCCAATCTTTCTCTCTATGTATGTATATTATACATGAGGTCTCATCATTTGTGGACAGATTTTGGGGGACAAGCTCACAATTGGCTGACATAGTGCTGTCCATTTTGGTGTATGCAAATGACGGCATAGTCCTGATATCTGAATTGGTAGAGGCACTATGCAGTACATAATCTTGGCAAAACCAAGATCATGATCTTTAACACTTCCTATTGGGTAAGAGTTGGTCAATCTTTTCTATATAGAGGAGCTTAGGTGAAGATGCTTTCACTTATGATCAAGGTTAAGCCATCAATGGCCACGAGATCCCCACATGAGATCACCTTAGTTGAGTTTGACCCTTTGGTCATGGGTGCCTCTTTCAAACCACCACTTACATATACCATGTCAATACATATTGGACGTAGACCGTCTTCCATGGATACGCACAGGTGGTGGGGTTTAACCAATATGGCCTTCAAATGGAGCATCTCCCCCCTTTCTATAGTCTTGTCTCACTTTCTTGGATCTCTTCTAGCAAGAGATCAACCATCCTATCCGCCTAGACCTGATCGGGCCCCACGCAAGCCAAATATGGGTGTCCTCACCAGAGCTTTGTACAAAACTCTTGTTCTACAGAGCATTTTTTGCAAGTTTCAAGGGGCAGATTCATTATTAGCCTTGGATACCTCCACAAGCACACATCACATGCCATGCAGATCACCATTGGCTAGTTTGAGTTTGGCAGAGTAGAGGGCATCCCTCAAGAGTCAGGGGTTTAAGAGTTTGAAGATTCTTCTCTGTTTGCTATCCTTGGGTTCAAGAATATTTCACACCAACTATCCACGTATCCTTGTTAGAATTTTATTTACTACTCAGAAGAGGTATCTAAGCACATCAACAAGGGATAGACCCTTGTGTAATCACGAGTTTGTGTTATTACATTAAATTGATCAAAGTATATCAATAGAGTAGGGAAGGAAGGTTTTCAAGGTCTCACATCATAAGACTACAAAAATATTAGATTTTGAGATGTTTAAGTCTTAGTCCACTTTTTGTCTTTTTAGTGATACACACAAAACTATGAATCAAAATGTGTCACCTTATTTAGATTTTCACGGCTAAGAATGTACTAAGATAGATAGGTGCGTGTGCGTGTGCGTGTGCGTGTGCGTGTGAGAGAGAGAGAGAGAGCGCGAGAGAGAGAGAGAGAGAGAGAGAGTCACAAGAAGCGAAGACTCGGAATTGCCACTCTTGGAGTATTCAGATACACTCTTGGAGTATTCAGATACACACAAAACTCTTGAAATATTAGATTTTGAGAGGTTTAAGTCTTAGTCCACTTTTTGTCTTTTTAGTGATACACACAAAACTATGAATCAAAATGTGTCACCTTATTTAGATTTTCACGGCTAAGAATGTACTAAGATAGATAGGTGCGTGTACGTGTGCGTGTGCGTGTGCGTGTGAGAGAGAGAGAGAGAGAGCGAGAGAGAGAGAGAGAGAGAGTCACAAGAAGCGAAGACTCGGAATTGCCACTCTTGGAGTATTCAGATAGAGGACAAGGAAACCACTAGAAATATGAATAAACACCACACTTAGTGCCGGCCCCCCATAGTAGGTACTTCTTTTATTGAGATAGAAGCTTTTTACAAAGTAACCAAGGTGCAGGTGTAAATAACATCGGATTTTTCCTCAAATACTTTAGTAAGACAACTTAGCTCCAAATAGCTCACAAACAGTCCCCAAAATAGTCCATAAACACGCGCCTTTGGTTTCCACACGTGCGAACCTGTGCGGTAGAGTTGTACTAGCTACCACACACAAATCATTCTCAGCACCTGTACGGCCAACGCAAGAGAGAGAGGGTGATGTTCTACTGTTTGTATGAGAGAGGGGGAGTGTTGTTCGACTGCTGTACCACTGTGTACGGCCTGCGCAAGAGAGTTGTATAGCTGTTGTACCACTGTACGGCCTGTGCAAGAGAGAGAGAGAGAGAGAGAGAGAGAGAGAGAGAGAGAGAGAGAGTTGAATAGCTACTGTATGGCCTGCACACGAGAGAGAGAACACTGCTGAAGATGCATGCGCGTGTGCCAAGACAAAAAAAACACCAATGGTTTGAAAACACCATGGGCCCGCATTTCACAAATGGCTTGGAAACTTGTGACATGTTTTTGGTCACTTTCTAGTAGAAGAGGCAGTGCGCTATAATAACATGAGCTCATCATGCCTTTTAAACACGCCACAATTGGTGGACGTGTAAGGCTTTTCTCTGCTGTTGAGCAACTGAGCTAACTCCTTCACTCACGAAAGGAATATTGGGAAATCTGTCTTGAAAGGTAAAAAGCCTAAGTCTTCTGCTTCCATCTGCAGCAAAACAGCATTGGCCCGAACCTCCATATATATAAGACAGGGGGGAAAGACGTCTACATATACTAGGCTCCCTGCAAGCAGGTCACATTTGCCTGTCCCACCATTCGAATCCCTTCCCTTAAAAGGCCTTGGTACCTGAAGATCAAACTATCATGGGTTAATATGGTAGCTACACCGCACCTGCTCTACTAAAGACTTCCCTCAATGCATGCATCTTATATATGAGAACACACACGGTCTGCTGTTGTAGTGCGCGGAGGACCTGGGCGGCTGGTGGGGGGGTTCCGTTGATTGGCACCTCGAGTGCGCGCCTCCTTCCTCCGAAGCTCCACAGTTGTATACCTTATAAAAATTATTGTATGGTTTAAAGTGTTACACCACCAAAATATTCCACGAAATTTATGTTGGAATGCATTATTACATCAGCGTGTTGCAAGTTGTGGTAATTAATGGGTGTTTTGAAGGGGAGCGCATGAGCCTTATTGCTTGTGTACATGTTCTATACGGTCAAAACATGAAAGGTTATTTTATGGGTGTTTGAAATGATCAAGAGATTCTAGCGAGTGATTCGTGAAGATTTAATGGAAAGAAATAATTGGACCTAGGTGCTCTGTTAAACCTACATTGATGTATCCCCTTAAGCTCATTTTGAGTGGATTTCGCAATATATATATATTTTTTTTGCCTATGTTTCAATTATACACTTGATCATCAAGTGTTCCAAATAGTGTGATTAAGTTTAAACTTGATTCAAGCTTGTATGTCTACTCATGTTTAACTCAATACATGAGGATAACAATGGATATTTGTTAATGAATGGATTCCACTTTACAAAAATAAAAAAATAAGAAGAAAAAGGTCTATACATACAAGTAATGGATAAAAATTACATTATCACCATCAAGTCTAACTAGTCTTTTTCACGATCTACTCCATCACTCTCCTCTACATTATCAGTTACATTACTCGATGATGTGGTTGAAGAATATTCCATTGTTATCTTTGACAAGATTGTCTTGATCAAGGTGAATACTAGAATCTGATAAGCGATGTGTGTGTAGCATGGTTCACACTTTGGTTGCACTTACAGAATGTGATTGTAAGAATGAAAACATAAACAAGTATATATACCTCATGAAGTGTTAGGGTGCTTGTGCTAGGAATATTTCCTTTTTCCTCTTCTGTGAGTGACACCCCTCGTTTTTAAGTTGCATTTTTCTAGAAAGTGTAGGGTATTGTGTTTGTTCTTTTTCCTTTTTTACCTTGCTTGAGTGAGGCTCCTCATTTTTAAGTTCTATTTACATTGTGATGATTTGTTCTTTACCAATGAATTATGATGATCAATTATATTATATTTCCATTGTCTTCTTTTATTATCCTTATCATTGTGCTAATCCAAAAGGGATGTCCAAGGTCCCCAATCTCTACCAAGGTAGCAATAATAGTACCTTCTCTTGGATTGGCATGAATGATATCTTTTGGAATGATTGTTGCGACATATGTTGTCACTCATAATTAGCCACAAAAAAGGGTCTAGAAGATTTCAATCATTTACGTGCATTCTATTAACATGCATTCTATTAACCATTTTCTTATTTGTCATTGAAGAACTTGGCCCACCATCTCACATTTACATGCATTCTATTAACCATTTTCTTATTTGTCATTGAAGAACTTGGCCCACCATCTCACATCCTATTGCCTTGTATATTACTTGGCTTTGTCTACTAATCTCTTTCATCTTTTAGTGAACCTTTCATAATCTGTACCCTCTTGAAGAAGCCTCATCTTGGCCACTTTCATATTGAGTTCAAGTATAAATCTCAAAAATTGTAGCCACTCATTACATCATGATAAATTACACCACCATGTTGAAAAGTCAAGTCATTTAGTTACTTTAAGCATTTCACTCTTTCTCACCATGTCCCATATATAAACAAATTGTAAGTCATGTTTCTTTAAGGTGCATTACTAAGGGCCTTAATATGCAAGACATCTCAATGAGCAACGCCATCACAATAGCATGCAAGGAAACAAGAAGAGTGAAGGAGAAGAGCTCACAAGATAACTATTGCAAGGAAATGATTTTGTATTGCTTATTGTTAATGATGACTTATATTCAAGTGACTAGTTTTCACACTAGGCTGGCCAAACTTAAACATGGTTTGGCCTCTATTACTACTCTTAAGTAACTATGTGCACTAAGTCTATAGACTTTCTCTTTGACATTAAGTGCATGGTAAGGCCACTTTATATGTGCAAGTGCCATCTTACAAAAGATAAGTGTCTGTTTACACGAGTAAGGTAGCAACAGGTCAAGTGGGCAAAGCCATGTTTAAACCACTGGAGTGATAACATACCCCTCTTCCTAATAGTGACGCGTCCTTGAGTCACCTATGTCGATGGTGAAGTTACTACTATAGAGAAGTGGATGTTGTGGGGGATGATCCATAATACACCATGGAGATGGTTATGGGGGCAGCCAAGGTTAAGTGGCTAGTTCGGGATCGATCTCCGCAGCCAAATGATAGGACAAGGTGATGGGCAACTTGGGGTAGCTACGATGGTAGGCAACTTGTCGAGGCAGCATGGAAGGTGATAGGTGATATAGAGGTTCTTCATGCCAGGCCTCTGTTAGTTGTGGAAGTGGTGTCGACCCTTCAACATGAGGTAGTTGGTAGAAGCAGTCCACACCCAGTGTTTGGCAAAATGAGTACGAGGATCCCATGGAATAATAAGCATGAGTAGATGGAGGTCTGAAACGTCTTGGCACAACTGAGTATTATGCCTAAATCCCATAGCATGATGTTGTGATAGATTTGGACTTTGCTTGACAAATACATCAACCAAGACGAGGTTTTGTTGGTGTTAAATTGGAGTCCAAGCACAGGATATAGGCATAGAAGCTCGTTGGAGGTATCTACAAGGTCAATGGTTCTCCAGGCAATGGGTCGTACCATGGGCAAAGCCTACACTCGCCATGGTTCCTCCATCCAAAGATATACCTGAACGGTTAGCGTTGACGAGGTTAGTTGAAGGTGCATGTGTTTGAGAGTGCCATGAGATGTGAGAAGTGAAGAACATTGTGAAGCCCATCGTGAAATATGCAAGTGATGTGTGTGGGCTATAGGTGGAAGATGTGTCTATGTGGGTGCACGTCATCAAACAAAAACTTCTCCAACACAATTATTTTTTCGACTCTTTGTGTTGCTTCCTTCGACATTTACTTGATATCCCTTTTCTTGGTGGTGGATTTGCATAAGGTTGTACTCATAGTTGCAAGAAAGCTGGGAGATCTTTGTGGCTCAAGGGATTCGGTGGTGTCTGAGAACTTAGGAAAGAGGTGGGGTGGTCGAAGATGAGGCCATGGAAGGTTCCTATTGATTTGGGGAAGGTCCAGGCGATGGGTTGTACCATGGACTAGGCTTACACCCTGGCTATGGTTCCCCCACCTGAACGATTGTCTGTGTGATGAGGCTCAATGCAGATTCATGAAAGAATAGTGCCTATGTGCCTAATACATGGAGCGCCCATGGATATCCTTGGTGGCATGCATGGCATTGGGAAAAAGATGGACTCGTGTGTAGAAGCTTCTTTTGGTGAAAACTCCAACACATTGCTTTCTCTTTAACATTTTTTAAATTGCTTTCTTGGACTCTTACACATGATTTGAGATAGGAAATTGATGATTGATGTGTATTGAGGCTGGCCGATACGACGGGTCTAATTGAGGTTGGGGTTTAGGATGAAAAAATTGAGGACACCTTGTCTAGTAGGGACATTGGTAAGTCGCGAATGATGGGAGGCTTGTCAATCATGGCCAAATGGATTTGGTGCCTTTTAAGCCCAGTTTTGAAGTGTTGGTGTCTATATGGTCTGCTTGCTGGAACCATGGTGATGTTGGCCAGAACAAAACTGAAGCATTATAGGAGGATGTCCACACCTTGGGGGTTAATTTTTTAGTGTCAAACACTGCCAACCTTGGCATGTGGCATTACTTTGACTTTTTGGGCATCTCAACTATGCTTAATTAGCACAGATGGAGATAGTTGTTGTGCCTTGGAGGGAGATGTAGAGCATGCTTGATGGAATCACCACTGAGTGTGAAGACCGCCGTTTGGGTTCATGGATTGGGATGGCATCGTAGATCGCAATTGGGATGCCTATTTGAGTGCGTAAGATAGAGGATTCTCTAGTCGCATCTTCACAAATGCCCACCGTGCCTCACACAAATGGAAGGCAAGTAGCCCTTGTGATTGTGTGGATATCGGAATGGTGAGTCATGGAAGAAAATAATGACAAAGTGTTGGTGTTTTAAAAAAATATGGTTCATCATTTTAGTAAATGTTGTAGGTGCATTAGTAAGACCAAAATGCATGATAAGAAATTCGTAGTGTCCAAATAGAGTGCAAAAATCAGTCTTATATATGTTAGATGTATGCATACAAACTTGGTGATATCCAGATTTCAAATCTATCTTACTAAATACATATGCACAACAAAGTTTATCCAGTAAGTCATCACAACACGAGGAATAGGATATCTATTTTAAAACAAATCTTATTCAAAGCTTAAATGCCTTCTGTTGAGACTATGTGGTCCAAGCACTCAATTTTATCTTGAAAGAAATTACTCTTCTCAAGGTTGAGATAGCGTTGGATTTCTAAAGAGAATACTAGCTCCAGATGTTTCTTGAAAGAAATTACTCTTCTTAAGGTTGAGATAAAGTTGGATTTCTAAGGAGAATACTAGCTCCAAATGTTTCTTTATGATCTTCAATATTTTTGTGCTGTAGATACATCAATATAAGCCTCATATTGATTATGATATACAAACTATGTGGATTACCAAATATGGTAAATATTTAGCCCTTTGCTTAGCCACACCAGGCTAAGAGAGCTTTGCCTAAGAGGAAGAAAACTTATATGGTGTTGATAAACAAGGTTACAACCATGGAAACTACACCTACTAGTCCCTCACAACAACAAGCATTCCTCTAGAGTAGTGCAATGATTATTTCTCAGAGGAATTTCCTCTTAGACTACCACATTCTAGATGACCACAAGATTAAATTTCTCCCAGATAATACACCACCTTCCAAAAGGTAGTCCTGCACTCTGGCTATATGGATTAACCTCTAGAAGTCTCTTTAAAATATAGTCGGTGTGGGAAATTTCTATCCCCTTATCCTATTAGGTACAGTCGAATTGCCTAACTAGGTGGTCTAGAACCACTGAAGTGTTGAGTCTCGACTAGAAGGTGACACTTTGGGACCATCTAGCTAGAGGATGGCTACTAGAAATTAGCTGTGTTATGAATTTAGAAGCGAGGAGGTTAGAACTAATTGAAGGGAATAGCTTGACCAATATAGTGAAGGGAGTAAGATCACTATGTCTAAATAGAAGTTGTGGGGCAACCATAAGTGGTTCTTAGAAGCTATGCATATGGAAGCTTCATAGAGGATGAGGGACACTTGTCCCAAGTAATACATTATACAAAGGCAGTAGACGAAACCAAGCAAAAATGGTGGTGAGCCACAATATGCCAATTAGCTATAGGGAGAAAACCTGCAATAGCAAGAGCAGTAGTTAACAAGAAGTTGTGAGGGAGGCTGAAGTCTAAGGTCAAGAGGATTAAGAACAAGGAATTTATGAAAATGAAGAAGTTCAAGAAGGATAACAAAATGGGGGACAATAATTAGAGCAGCAAAATAGAGGGCACGAAGATCAAACAATGAGATCATAAAGGATCCTGAGGAAAAACAAGAAAGAATAGAAGAAAACGAAGTCTTTGAAAGGTAAGGAGAAAGAAGAAGGATCCTCAGTGTCAAAATTTGATGAAGACACTTTCAACTCATACTATAGCTTAGATTTAGATACCAAAGAGCAAAAACATCTAAAGAAAAAGGTGGGAAAAGTAGGTGGTGGATGTTTACAAAGAGCTAAAGACCACCCTAACCAATCTTAAAGGAGGAAACGTAGCGCAAAAAAGGATCTAGAGCAAGGATGGATGTCTTGTGTACAAAACGTAAAAATTAGGGGCACACTATGGAGTGTCAGCTTTCCCTACTCAGCTATGTACCATATATAGCAAGACCAACCACACCATTGATAACTGCTACTATAATACTAGGAATAATAGGATTGTGACACTATAGTACCTAAAGTGACTATGAGTATAAGAGGACGCATGGTGTCCTAATGGTGTGAACATGAGTATAGTACCTAAAGTGACTATGAGTATAAGAGGATGCACGGTGTCCTAATGGTGTGAACATAATTTCAGAGAGCCTAGCAAAGAAGCTAGGGATTAGAACAATGCAACCAACCCCATTCTAAGTGAGAATGGCACATCAAAGGAGGGTCCAACTAGTTGGCATTATTTGGGGAGAAGAGATTAAAATAATAGGAGGTCAATTTCATGTGGTATTTATTATCTTAAAAATGATAAAATTATCAGGAGCCTACCCCAAATTTCTCACGCCTGCTTCTTCTTACCTCTTCTTCTTACCTCTTTTTTGGGATCCAAAGCATTAATTCTCTTCATCAAGCCTTCCTCTATCCATTCATACCACTCTTACATCATAATGAATAGGGGATTAGGGTTTCTTGAATGGAATAGGGTTTTGGGATTTCTTGCTCAAATTAGGGATTTATATGGACGTTTACAAAAATTTGAAGCTTAGTTGAACCCCATAGCCTCCTTCTTGATATGCATAATGATTCTTTCAACTTTAAATACCATTTGGGGGAGGGATTTCTATCAATAATTTCATCAACACAAGCATTCTTGGGAAAGTTAACCTTGCTTGAGATTCCATCATGCATACTCTAGATAAGTCTTGATCCTTGCATTGGTTTGTCAAGATTAAGAATCAATTTCATGGATCCTTTATCCTCTACAAGCCTCTACACATTCTTCTCCAAGAAGACGTGAAGTGGTGCAAATGAGAAGAGGGTTGAAGTCACTCCTAAAGAAATTGATGGGAGAGCTAAAGCTTAACCATTTGAAGCCATGCAATCAACATTCTTTTACCTCTTCATCAACATGAAATTCTTGAGTTGAGATACCTCTTGATCAAAATTAATATCTTTGTGTTGAGCTTGGATAAGCATTGTTATTTGGCACACGAGGTATGCCTAGTGGTGAATACTCTATCTTCCTCTTGCCATTCAATCTTTGATTCCCAAGCCAACTAGAATCTAGTTGAATGTATAAGAGGTTCCTTTGACACTTTGGAGGAGAGGCCAAGGGGAGAGTTTGCTTGGAACGTCCTTTCCATGAGTTCCATGTTAAAGTGTTAAGGGGATTAAGTACATGATGGTGAAAACATGGCCCCAACCCTTGTCATCATAAATTAAACATTGGTAAGGGGGTGGGAAGGCTTGACTGCGAGATCGACAAGAAAAAGCTCTACACCAACTTTCCTCAATCCAATAAAGTGGTAATGATTCCTACATACAAGTAGCAATGGGTTCAAGGACACTTGACAATGCACTTGGCACAATGTGGTTATGCAAGGATGCATAGTTGATCTTGTTGGTTGCATTGGTTTGGATTTGCATTGGTTGAGATCCGCTTGCAAATGCACCAAAGTTATGGAAAAATTTTGTCAAAAGTGAGTCAAGATGCATTGGCAGGATTCTAATTAGATGCCGCATGATGCTTTGGGTATGCTGGAATGCATTTGTGCAAGGGTGTGCAAAGGGGATGCTTGCAGTTGACATTTGGGCATAATCTGCAGATTTTGCAAAAGTGCAATTCAGTCCGAGGGTTTTGAGCTGACCCAAATTGGACACCTACACTTCATTCCCCATCCCACCACCTTCTAAACAAGCCAAACGACATACCATTTGGTGAGCGGTTATACCCGTTTTCATGGGGTCAGCCCTATTTTGGCAGTTTGTATACTGAAAGTGATCCTATGGACTGAACTTGATGGGTGTGTAGTACTCCTCAAAAGGATCCTAAAAGCTAAAGATTACCCAAATCATACTCTTCAGAAGGGAGTTATAACCCATTTTTGGTGAAAGTATCTTTTAGGGCCCGGAACTAATCACATTGGCTTATTCCTCATCTCATTACCTTTACATAGAGCCTTAGTTTGTTCAAATCGGATAACCCTAGCTCCACTTTTATATTGGCAATTTTCTTAAAACAATCTATTATGGTCGACAAGCCAAAAGGTTAACCCCATAAGCTATCATTAGTCACAGAATACATGGAAGGAGAGGAGTAATGGAGAATGGCAACATGGATACAATGAAGGAGTTGGAAGATTAATCGATTGTGACAAGCACTCACTTATGGAGATATTGGATGCCATCAACCATACCTTGAATACGAGGTTTGAATTCATGACTACCAAGATTGGGGTTACTGAATACCAATTGGAGCAACACCATGAAGATGCCACCATTGGTGGTATGCATGGGAGCAAGCAACCTATGCACACGAAGCTTCTCGTGGTGGTCATAAGGAAGGCAGGCAAGCTATGCAAGAGGCTTCATTGAAAACCTCTTCATTTGGATTTTCGAGTAATGTTAGGAGACCCCTCATCAAGGACTTGAGACTCTTCATTTCAGCTCGGTACCTCTCAATTGTTTGGCAAACCCTCACAAATTTGTATTTAAGCCTATGGATACATAACATGGAGAGGCCAAGAGGGTACCATCGTACCCAAAAGAAAATCAGCCCATGGAGGTGGAAGAGGAGATGCATTGGGATGAGGAAAGGATCAAGGATGATTGGGAGCACGTGTCTTTTCACAAAGACAAGTGGTGGCTCATGATAGATGGAGTTGCCTTCTTTTATTAAGGAGTACAAAGACTTTGTTTAATTTGCCAACTCTTACATGAAATTGCAAAAGAACAAGCCACATCATGGGATTTCTTCTTCCAGTGCTTCCAAAGATATCAAGGACAAGGTGTCCCTCTCCGAGTTCAAGGGTGATGGTTCCTCTTTGCACGAGTTGGAGGAGTGGATCACCAAGTTAAACACTTATTTTTAGCGCTACCCCAAGAGTGAGCAAGATAAAGTGCAATTTTCTTCCCTACACTTGGAAGATTATGCTCACAAATGGTGGAGACACATGGTTAAACTTGGGAATATACGACACTCATGGGAGGATTTAAAAAGGGAGATGAACTTGACTTTCATCTCACCTTTGGTGCTTGATAGATACCATGAGCAATGGTATGAGCTTTCTTAAAAGGGCATGGTAGTAAGGTAGTACATAAAAAGATTTATTAAGTTATCCATGTATGTGGAAGGGTTTAATGAGAAAATAAAGATGAAGAAGTTTATACATGGGTTGGATTCCTTCATCAAAGCAGATGTATCACTCAAAGGCCAAAATATCTCAAGGAAGCTATGAGGTTGGCGGAGCTTTATGAACTAAAGTATAGGAGATCCCAACCTATGGGTACCATTAAGGAGTCTTTTAAGCCAACCATTACTCTTTCCTACTTTGGCAAAAGCTCCCTTCCTTCAACCTAATCATCTTTTCCAAGATTCCCTATAGTTTATGGGAGTGGACAACGCAAGAGTGGAGCTTATCTCGCGATGCAAAGAAAGGGGATAAATTTAACAAGAAGCACAAAAAGAGTTGATGATCCTAAGATTGAAGAGTTGAGAAGTAAGGACTTATGTTTCAAATGCAAAGAAAGGTAGTCACCTGGGCACAAATGCAAGTCAAAAAAGGTTGTGGCCACTATAATCCTCATGGATGAGGAGGAAGATGCCAAGGACTCTCATGATGGAGATTAATTTGAGGATTGTAATGAAGAAGCACATGATGAGTCACTTGAGGATAACTCCATCATACAAGAAGATGGGGAATTTCCTTTTGATCCTGGTGGAGGAGACAAAGGGAATGTTTTGGATGAAGTTACATCCATAAATGCATAAATTTCAGTAAGCATATGCTCTATTTCTCAAGAGCTAATGGCGGGTTGCAAGATCCCAAATACCCTATGTTTGGTTGGATCTATCAATGGGAGAGTTGTGCATATATTGGTGGATTCTGATAGTACCCATAGTTTCATCAATTCTAAACCCATTAACTTTCTCAAGCTTGCTCTGATGAAACTACCCATAACCTTTCAAGTGCAAGTAGCCAATGGAGAAAATGAGAAGACTAGTTTGACATGGCTATTGAGATGGTTTTATCTCCATCATATACTTGGAAGGGTGACTTGGTAGTGTTGGAGATGGGTCCTATTAATGTGATATTGGGGTGTGATTAGTTATTATCACTTGGGGATTTCCACATGAACCTTCAACAAGGGATTATGAGTTTCATGCATCATGGACATCAAGTATTATTGGCTGAAAATCATTCAAACAAGCTCTCTTATATCACCCCAAAGCAACTTAAGAGGGAACTCAATATTCTTGGCACTCTTTATATATTGCATCTTGCTCAAGAAGGGATGGAAAGCAGTGGATAGCATGTGAATAAAGATATGGTAGCCCTTCTTAAGGAGTTTGAGAATATTTTTCAAGTGCCAAAGAGTTTTCCTCCTAAGAGAGATATTGATCATGCCATTGTTCTTGAATTGAATGCAAAGGCCTCCCTTTTCCAAGGTGGAAAGAGAGGAAGTGGCAAATCAAGTGCAAGATTTGCTTTCCATGGGTCTTATCCAGCCCTCACAATCTCCATTTGCTTCTCCCATTCTATTGGTAAAGAAGAAGGATGGGGCCTTCTTTCGCATACGCATTGATTATCGTGACTTGAACAAAGTCACCATTAAGAATAGGTACCCCATTTCATGCATTGATGATCTCTTGGATGAGCTCAAGGAAGCAAGATTTTTCACTAAGATTGATTTAAGATCGGGATACCATCAAATAAAGATGAAGGAGGGTGATGAAAGAGCAGATCACATTTAGGACCGAAAAAGGGTTGTTTCACTTTATGGTTATTCCCTTTGGTCTTACAAATGCACTTGCCACTTTCCAAGCATTGATGAATAGGGTATTGGCTCCTTTCTTGTTCAAGTGCTAGTGTTCTTCGATGATATATTGATATATAGTAAGAGCAAAGAAGAGCACCTATCTCATGTGAATCAAGTGTTTAAAGTGATGAGGGAGCACAAGCTATTTGCAAAAGAGAGCAAATGTTCATTCATGGTCAATGAAGTGGAATATCTTGGGCATTTGGTGGGAGAGAATGGCATAAGAGCCGATCCAAAGAAGGTGGCATGTGTAAAAGATTGGCCAACACCAAGTAATTCAACTTAATTGAGAGGAATTTTGGGATTATCTTCTTTTTATAGATATGATCAATGAAGTGGACAATTTTGAGATAGCATACACTCCGGGCAAGGATAATGTAGTAGCGGATGCACTTTCAAGAATGTGGCTTGCACTATGGCATCAATTATGGAGGTTTACAGTGATTGGATTAAGGGAATTCAAGAGGAATACCTCCTAAGTGAGGTTGCTTCCCACATTAATAGGAAATTACAGCAAGGTTATCATGAAGATATTCCTCATTAAGCTTCACAACAACTTCTTATGGTACAAGGATTGAGTGTATCTTGTTTCTACCTCATCTTACATATCAAAGGTGCTTCACAACAACTTCTTATGTGGTACAAGGATTGAGTGTATCTTGTTTCTACCTCATCTTACATATCAAAGGTGCTTCATGAGATGCATTCTTCTCCACTTACGGGTCATCTTGGTGTATTGAAGACATATAACAGAGTGAGCAAAAGTTTCTTTTGGAAACACATGTGGAGGGATGTCAAGAAGTTTATGATGGAGTGTCCTTTACGTTAAAGAAACAAGGATAGCCATCAACTACCCAGTGGTTTACTTCATCCTTTACCCATTCCGGATGATAAGTGGACTCATCATATCAATAGCTTTCATTACGGGTCTTCCCAAGACTAAGCATGGGTGGGATCAAATATTTGTGGTGGTTGATCAGCTTACCAAATCAGCCCATTTTATTGCTTCCAAGGTCACATATGGAGCATCTCAAATTGCCAAACAATTCATGGGGCATGTATTCAAGTTGCATGGGTTTGCCACTCAACATAGTGTGTGATAGAGACACCAAGTTTATGGGAACTTTTTGGAGATCTTTATATGAGAACATGGGCACACAAATCACTCCATCTACAACCTATCATCCCCAAATGGATGGGCGAATGGAGTGTACCAACAAGTGGCTTGAGGTGTATTTGAGACAATATTATCATGATATATAAGCTTTACGACATGAATGGTTACATCTTGCTGAATTTTTTCATAATTCAAGTAAGCATTTGAGCATTGGGATGTCTCCTTTTGAGGCTCTTTATGGGTATCAAGTGCATATGCCATCCATAGCTTTTCAAGAGGACAAGGTGGTTAATCCTTTAGCCAAAGATGAATTTCAAAGGATGAGACACCTTCTTCAACTTTGCAAGGACAACATAAAGAAGGCTCAAGATGTCATGAAGGCTCCTGCGGATGAGCATATACGTAATGTGAAGTTTCAAGAGGGTGACTATATGTTGTTGAAGCTTCCAAAAAGCTGTCATAACATTCTCAAAGACTCCACCCACCCAAAGTTCACTCATAGATATTATGGGCCATATTTTGGTGCTCAAGAAGGTTGGTGACTTGGCCTACAAGCTTGATTTGCCCACTTCTACAAGAATCCATAATGCATTTCTTGTTTCCAATCTTAAGAAATTTTTGGGGCCCATACCTCAAGTGATGGAGGAGCTTCCACCCATGGATGAAGAAGGGGAGATCATATATGAGCTGGAGAGGATTGTTGGGAGGAGAACAAGAGAATTGAGGAATGAGCATTGAAGAATTTCTCATCAAATGGAAGCATTTACTCTTGGATGAGGCTACATGATGGCAACCACTTTCTTACGTGCAACAACAAGGTTTATTTATGGGAGAGTGTTTCTTGACCATGTGGCATTCTTTTCTTTGGATTTACAAGGGTTTCATGAGAAAGTAGACATGCTGAAATTTCCTGGACAAATTTTGCAAAAGTTCATTTGAAGGCTTCTTCTCATTGATATTAGGTTTCAATGGTCATCATGATTATTGTATACATTGAGTCTCATGTTGGCTACTTGATCGATGCATTTGCAGCCTATTATGAGCTCATTACCAAGAGTATACATAGAGAAAATTTTGAGGACAAAATCTTTGGGAAAGGGATGGTTTGTAATAAAGTAGGAACTTAAGTTAGGGCATGGGCATGGGCCCACCAACTATAAAAGGGACTCATGGATCTCATTTATATCTTTTGATCATATGACTTTTGGAATGTACATTGGAGCCTAGAGCTACCATACTAAGGCTTATGGAAGGCTATTTCCATCCTTTGGTGGGCTAAATAACTTAGGCATTGTGTATGATTTCTTGCTAATTACATGTTAATCAACATAATGATTTGTCTCAAATTTCAGCTTATGTGGTCACTTCATTTCAGTTAAGATATGAGCTCACGTTCATGGTAGATTGGTTAGATATAGAAGATTATGAATGTGATACATTTGTGTTTGAAACATCTTCACCATGTAAAGTGGAGTCCACTTCCTCTACTCTTCTTTTCATTGACAAAACCATCGAGAGACTCAATTGTTGAGTATCCTTTTTAGGGAGATCAATACTTGATGATGAAGCTATATCTTTTAAAAAAATAACATAAACATTTAAATTTGAGGAGATAAATACACTAAAGTAAACATTGCAATCAATTTCAACTATGAAACTGAATAAAAGAAGTTAATGGAGCCTCCTCTTCTGCTTATGGTTGTTGACAACACAAATAGGTTTCATAATAATTCCATATGAAAGACTAAAAAGGTTGGTGGATTAGGAGATGGGATAATTCACAACTTAAATAATCTATGTAGTAACTTTTGAAGGATTAGGTGAAAATGATAAAACAAAATCAATTTGCACGTATGTGGAGGAAAATCAGTAGGTAGATGTGAAGAAGCTCTGCATACTTGGAGAGTAATGCAATAGGATCATGGAACCATTGAAATTCAAGTGATTTAAGAGAGTAAGTTCAAGTCTACATGATGGCATTGCTTGATTTAAAAAATGCATAAGTTTATAGGAAATAGGGTTGCCCTCCCCGACAACAAACAACTCTAGAGGTCAAAATAACTCATTAAAAAAACTTTTCATGCTTATGGGATTACTATTCAACATGACAACCAAGAGTGGAAGGCTTAAAGGTTATAATTGTTTGTTGCCCTCCATGGTAATAAACATAAAGAAATATATGTTGCCAATGGGATTACATTCATTATGATTATGGCCAAAAGTGGGAGGCTTAAAGTTTATAGTGTTATTAATATGTCTAAATGTCCATAAAGACCAAGGTTCCACCCCCTAAACATGATTTCAATGTTATTGCTGAGATTGGGACATACATGCTAGATGAACAAAAAAGAAAAGAAAAGAAGAGAAGTGATAAAGAGGTTTAATGGGATTGACGTTGATGCTACATGAAAGCCTTGAGATGGGTGCACACATAATTTTGTCGAAATGAACACACTAAAGTAAAAATCATGATTAATATAAAGAATGAACACACTAAAGTAAACATTGCGAAAGCAAAGATAATTAATTCAAAAGAACTTGACTACGTCTTAGCCCTTGTAGGTTGTGAATGTGAGAAGGATCAGCCCCTGTAGGCTATGCGTAGGGAGGGCTTAATGCCCAGCCAATGCCTATGATAGATAGGGGCACACACTCTCTCTTGAGTCTCCACCATTGCCACCTCCTATCCTCCCTCACTCGGTGCCTTCGAACCCTCGACAACCCACCTGCGCTTTGCCATAGTCACATAGCTACCCTTTTCGCCACCATAGTTGTTGAGCTCTGCCATGGTTTATTAGCTCTCAATAGCTTCAATTACTTTTGGTGGGTTGCTTATAGGGACGACCAACTTTGCACAGGCGGTGTGGCCCAACTTCACGTCATGAAAGATTGGCTTTGGCCAAGGCGCTATTCAGGCAGGGTTGGGCTTGCACAAGTCTGAGGAGGCGATGAGCGTCCTGTAGGTTCTGGTGAAAGCACCATTGGACTGCAGAGCTGCATGCAAAAATAGTTTTTTTCGAACACTGCTGAAGATGCATGCGCGTGTCCCAAGACAAAAAAAAAAACCAGCCCGTTTTTTATGAGCTCGACAAGCTATGTGTGTACCCCTTTTTACCAGAATAGCTAAACTTTGCCAAATATATATATATATATATATCAACTTTGTGCTTTTCCCACGTGTGTAGCCCAAGGCGCCTCCTTTTGTCCACTTGTCCGTGCCCAAAATAATAATATGTCCACCCCCGTTTTAATGATGTAAACTTATGAACCTTATGAGCCACTTGGATGAATAAAATTCATGCTGCTTTTGCTCAAAAACCATCTTTTAGGCCAAATTTTAAAGCTCCAGCTTTCTTCTATGGAAAAATCCACGTTCACTCCTTGGTTCCGCTCAATGTGTGAAACACTGGTCAAGATTGGTGAAGGGACCAAATGGTGACATTCCCTCCGTCTTATAAAGCAATTTTTCGCAACTAAATGAACCTAATACCATTGAGATATCCTTCCAGCATAGCAGATCCACTACCAATTAGTAGTATTACATAAGCCATAAATCCAGATCCACGATTTGAAGTCAGACATGGGCACAAGAGTCAACCGTATCAAGAAAGAAACTTTATCCATATGCCGAGTCAAGAACTCTGATAATGCCAAGCACAGGCATAATAGCCAACTGTGTCCTAAATATCCATAAATCCGTAAGCGAAGACAACAACTGTGATATTAATCAGACATAGGCACAAGAGCCAACTGTGTCCAAAATATCCATAAATCCATAAGTAGCTTTGGGTACCTGCAAAAGAAAAGTAACAAAATACATAGCCAACCAGAAAACATCTTGCCATGCCATTGAACTACATAACAGCACCACTCTTATGATTCATACGGATGCCCAAGCCAAACATGCTTCATATGTCCATATGGTTCACGAGGGCAATGACCCTTCCATGAAACCATACATGCTCGCCAGGGTTTCCCCTTCCACGAGACCTCACTCACCAGGGCAACTACCCTTCCATGAGTTTATGCGACACCCACCAGGGTTACCACCCTTCCATGGATGAATCCATCCGCGCAGTTGGCGGCAGACAGAGTCCCCTGCCAACAAGATGTTAGATCACATGACCCTTGGGCATAGACATAAGTCCCCCGCCATGCACTCCGTGTCGGTGCTCAAAGCATACACTTTGGAGGAGAGGTGGGCTCAAGTTCACTCTACCACATGCACCTTATGTTGGTACTCCGACCACACACCTTAGAGGAGAGGTGGGCTCAAGTTCACTCTACTAGGTGCACTCTGTGGTGGTATTTTGATCACAAACCTGGAAGGAGAGGTGGACTCAAGTGTAGCACATAAGATGAGAATGAATCATAGGAAAAAATATCCTAGTTCTCTCTAGATAGTTTTATAGGCATTTCGGCCGCCCCAATAGAAATCCATAGAAAAATCCTCGATCCATGAGATATCCATAAATTCTAGAAATCCAATGCATCCCATAGAACAGGGAGCCCAAAACATACTCCATGCCAATAAAGGGAGTCAAAGAGCTATATATAAAGCCCAAGAATCACTGAGGCAATGATAACCATATAGATGCATCGAACCATCATGTAGGTAAAACTAGCCCATAGTCCTTGGTCATGTCCTTATGTTAACGAGGTTTTCCAACCATTATGTTTACCTGAACCAGTTTAAGGCAAACAACACACAATTCTCCTTGTACGGGCATACAAGGGTTAAGTGTCCAATAAATTTCATAAAGTATCAACTTTGCAAAACTCAAAGTTTACTTAGCTTTGTTTTTTTTCATTGGCAGGTTCGTCATGATGCCAAAAGAAATATCTTGTCAGCATACATATAAGATATCTTGAGAGATAGCTCCACATTTCTTGCTTGTCAATTTGATTTATAATCCACAATAATCTTGAATAAAAGGGGGCTAAGAACATAGGCCATCCCTATAAACAAGGAACCAGAAACTTGATTGACATGAATAGAATTGTCAAATGTACGCATAGTAACAAAAAGCGTCATCAAAATCTAGTAAATCCACATTGCTGATAGATAAATGATTCCATACATGGAATACCAAAATCATGAACTAGTTGAATGGCTTTACGACGAGAGAAATAGATATCTGAATTACTCAAAGTATCTATCCTGCAACACATAGCAATAGACAAAGGATTCTTCTTGCACAATCATGCAAGAGTGAAAGTGTATATATATATATATATATATATATATATATATATATATATATATATATATATATATATATATATATATATAAAACCAAAACTGAACATATAGTTAGTTCTTGCATGTACAAACCCAAAAATACTTAGCTGATAAAAAGGATACTGACAAAAATACACCGTTGAATAGTAAGCAAAAAATAATAGCATCCTTGTACAAAAATTTTTCTCCTTGATGTGAGGCTGAGATCTACTAATCTAAGATTCAAATGAAGCTTCAGCATTGTCATAATGCGTGATCTTTGGTTGGGGACAGAAGACTATCATATGACCTTCGGCTTCGCAAATCAATACATGCAGCTGCCACGCATGCAATTTCACAGTAGCCCGGGGCTTCGTTCGACATGCCACTCCTTCCTCAGACTCATGAGGTGCTAGGTGAGGATTTTCAGGCTTCTGCTGCTCCTCAGGAGACGTCACAGCAGGTAAGCGAGGTCTATTCTTCTTAAAGCATGACTGGTCATCCAAATCCTCTAGTGTGCGTTTTTGATATTGCTTATGAGGTTTTAGGATGAGAAGATCATCGTTTGGGTGTAGCTAAATGTCATCATCCTCCTAGAGATATTTGAAAGCCAAGTCTACAGGATCTTCGACATACATTTGGGCTAGATCTCCGAAAATGTCCATAATTGACCGATCTTGAGCTACCTTTCCGGACAATAGTGTCTCTACGTATGGGTAGTGCCAATATTTGCTTAGCAAGGACTCTCGTGTGGACAACTATCCAAGGAGCTTGTCCAACTGCTCTAAATAGAACTCCTTCTAGGCATCCAGAGTCTTTTGAAACTCTGCAACCATGTTCTCGAACAATGTTTTGCTGTCATATCCCAATAGTGATGTCATGTCCATAGTATCAAAGAGAAGAGAAAAATCTTCCGAGTCTCTCCAAAAAATTTTGCTCTTTTCCAAAAAATTTGGAAAAGCCTATGCTCTTATACCATTGTCACAAGAAGCAGAGACCCAGAGCAGACAAGACAAAACTCTTGAAGTATTCAGATAGAGGACACGCAGTAGGAAACCACTAGAAATATGAATAAACACCACACTGAGCTAGACACACTGAGCTGCAACGGTCGAGATACTTCTTTTATTGAGATAGAAACTTTTTACAAAATAACCAAGGTCCGCATGTGAATAACACCGGATTTTTCCACAAATACTTTAGTAAGACAACTCAACTCCAAAAAGCTGACAAATAGTCCCCAAAAACAATCCATAAACAAGCCTTAAACCAGCCTTTGGTTTCCACAAGTGCAAACCTGTGCTACACAATTGTACTAGCTACTACACACAAATCATTCTCAACACCTATATGGCCAGCGCAAGAGAGAAGGTGATGTACTACTATTGTACCCCTATATGACCAATGTCGTATGAGAGAGAGGGAGTGTTGTTCGACTATTGTACCACTATACAACCTATTCAAGAGAGGGGAAGAGCTGTATAGCCCGTTGTACAGCTTGTGCAAGAGAGATAGAGGAAGAGCTATACAACTTGTGTGTGTGTGTGTGTGTGTGTGTGTGTGTGTGAGAGAGAGAGAGAGAGAGAGAGAGAGAGAGAGAGAGAGAGAAGTACGGTTGTAGCATGCACGATTCAATAAATAAGATGACCAAGCTCTCTTCTCTCACATCCTCTATGCTATCTTTACTCATTCTAGACTTTATATTTAACCATAGATGTTTCACATATAGAAGTACGACCAATCTAAGGAATTAGATATTTAGGTGGTCATGTTTTTTGCTTGTGAAATAGCCATGTAATTAGATAAAATTGACAAGCCTACTCAAACACCATGGAGTTGTTTTTCACATGATATGGATATTCATACAACATTTCATTTTCCAGCACTAAGCTTGCATTTCTAAAGCACATAAGCCATAAGTTTTTTTGAGATCATAAACCTGGGTAAAATCAAGTTACTATGACTATTTCACCAAGGAGAGGCACATAGTCCAACATATTGCTCAAGGTCATGCACCACTATGGATTTTGCATATGAACGCAAAACGTAGGTAAAGCAATGATAAATAGTATCCAGTTTTTTTGTGAGTGCTTAAATTATGTATAAATATAAATAGATATGCTTGCTAGTTCCACAAGGGTCTACAATAGCTTAAATTATGTATAAAT